>NC_135982.1:12276585-12554453 GCF_053455715.1 Rhinoraja longicauda
TTTCCCCCCCCTCCCCTTCCTCCTTTCCCCCCCCCTCCCCTTCCTCCTTCCCCCCCCCCCCCCCCTTCCTCCTTTTCCCCCCCTCCCCTTCCTCCTTTCCCCCCCTTCTCCTTTCCCCCCCTCCCTTCCTCCTTTCCCCCCCTCCCCTCCGCACGGCAGCGATGGCTGGTGAAGGGACTGAGGGTGGGGGTGGGACTGGGGGTGGGGCTGGGGGTGGGGGTGGGGCTGGGGGGTGGGGGTGGGACTGGGGCTGGGACGGGCTGGGGGTGGGAGTGGGGGTAGGGCTGGGGCTGGTAGTGGGGCTGGGGGTGGGGGTAGGGCTGGGGGTGGGGCTGGGGGGTGGGGCTGGGGGTGGGGCTGGGGGTGGGAGTGGGTGTAGGGCTGGTAGTGGGGGTGGGGGTGGGACTGGGGGTGTGGCTGGGGGTGGGATTGGGACGGGCTGGGGCTGGGGCTGGGACTGGGGGGTGGGACTGGGTGCTGGGGCTGGGGCTGGGACTGGGGGGTGGGAGTGGGAGTGGGACTGGGTGCTGGGGGTGGGAGTGGGGTTGGGGGTGGGAGTGGGGCTGGGGGTGGGAGTGGGGCTGGGGGTGGGGGATGGGACTGGGTGCTGGGGATGGGACTGGGTGCTGGGACTGGGACTGGGTGCTGGGACTGGGACTGGGTGCTGGGGCTGGGGCTGGGGCTGGGACTGGGACTGGGACTGCGTGCTGGGGCTGGGAGTGGGGCTGGGGCCGGGGCCGGGCTGACTGGCCCAGGTTTCATTCTTGCGAAGAGCCAACCCGAGGAAACTGACTCGCAGGCAGACTGGTGGGGTGTGGAGTTTTTAGAGTCATAGGCCCAAACAGGCCCTTCGGCCCAACTTGTCCACACCGGCCACCATGTCCCATCTATACTAGTCCTACCTACCTGCGCTTGGTCCATATCCCCCAAAACCTGTCCTATCCATGTACCTGTCTAACTGTTTCGTAAACGGCGGGTAGTCCCAGCCTCAACTACCTCCTCTGGCAGCTTGTTCCATACACCCACCACCCTTTGTGTGAAAAAGTTACCCCTCTGGATTCCTATTAAATCTTTTCCCCATCACCTTAAATCTATGTCCTCTGGTCTGGGCATTCAATCATCATTCTTTCATTCATCGAGTTACACAGCTTGGTAACAGGCCCTTCGGCCCAGCCTATCCGTGCTGACCAAGATACCCCATCTATTCTTGTCTCACACTTACTCGCGCCTGTTCCACATCCCTCTAAAACTCTCCTATAGGGGAATTGCACGGCAGGCAAGGTCACGGCCCCTGACCCGTACTGTTGCCACGCATCGCCTACTGGAGGGCACACCGTGTACTCACTTGGGCTTTCAGTGCAGCGGGTCATCAAATGTACACTACATCCACCGGCTCTCCCATTTTTCTAGTTACATCCTCAAAAAATTCTCTCCCCGTTCCTGCACTCCTCGCTCCTCCAGGCTCGGCGCCCCTGCTCCGCGCCTCGCTTCCTGCAGTTCTTCGTCCCTTCGCCGTTCCTGCTGGCCCTCCAGCCCTTCTCCCCGCACGCCATCTCCGTCAGCCGGGCTCCGCATCCACTTGGCCGGCGCTCAACACCTTGAGGCTGGGGCCGCCGAGCAGAGCCGTGGCCTGGTCCTGCGCCTCGGCTCCCAGCGCCCGGCCCAGCTCTCCTTGCTGCTCGGCCTCCACTGCCAATCGGCCTCTCCCTGGTCCTCTTCCTTCTCCTCTTCGGGCTCGACACTCCACTCCTCCTCCTCCTCTTCTTCTCCCCCCCCACCCCCGGTCGGCGGCCCTCTGCTTCCCGGCCGCGTTTCCCCTTCTCCCGCCGGCTGGCCAGACGTCTTCCCAGCTGCTTCTTGCGTCCACGAGCTTGGCAGCCCTTCTGGTTCCTCTTCGCCAGATCCTTCAGCTTCTTCCTCATTTTATACAACACAAAAATTGGCTTTTTGGCGGCTTTTTAAAGGTAAGAATGTACCTGTTGTATGTATTGGTAGTGTATGCTGGAAGCTGCCATGCATCTTTCCTATCTATTCACCTCATGATTTTGTACACCTCTGTATCATCACACCCCAGCCTCCTGCCCTCCAAGGAATAATGTTCTAGCTTGCCCAACCTTTCCCCTCTAGCTCAGACGTTTCGAATCCTGGCAACATTCTCATAAATCCTTTCTCCGGTCTTTCCAGCTTAATGACATCCTTCCTATAGCACGGTGAGCAAAACCCGAACACAATACTCCAGTGTGGCCTCGTCATCTTTTTTTTACAGTCATTTACAGGATGTGAGTGTTGTTGGCAAGACCTGCAATCTATTCCCATTCCCATTCCCCTTCCCATTCCCATTCCTCTTTGAAATGAACCTTATTCTTGGAATGCTGCAGGTCATATGCAGAGAAAGAAATGTTGAGATCATGTTTTGTTTACTCATGAAGGTGTATGTGCAGTAGTGTGGTATAGTTTAGTTCAGAGATACAGCATGGAAACAGGCCTTTCGGCCCACTGAGTCTGTGGCGACCGACAACAGTACACTAGCCCCTTCCTACACCAGGGGGACAATTTACAGAAGCCAATTCACACTATAAACCTGCACATCTTTGGAGTGTGGGAGGAACCTAGAGCAACCGGAGAAAACCCACTCAGTCACAGGGAGAACATGCAAACTGTGCAGACAGCACCCGAGGTCAGGATCATATCCAGGTCCCTGGCACTGTGAGGCAGCAACTCCACTGCTATGCTACTGTGCCGCCCTTCATGCCTTGTTTATTTATGAAGCTGTATGTGCAGTAGTCTTGTCACAATTAAAGCTATGAAACTTGTCATGCAGAGGTGCAATTAATTAAACTTAAATGCTTGCAGAGATTTCAAATATTAATGATGCATATATTAAAAAACGTAGTGATATGTTTTGCGTGTGCGAAGCATATGAATATTGTTTTGTAATATGGTTGCTGCATTATGTCCTAAGAGGGATGGATGTGAGAGGTGCCAGAGAATTGAAAGTCTTCTGTTTGATGGAACTGTAGGAGTGAAATGTTCCGGTAAGGTTTACAGGTTTGCACTACTGCAGGAATGAAAATTTAATTCCACCAGCTTTGTTTTACAGATCCATACTGGAATGAATGCAATTACAGGAAGATTGTTTGCCATGAGAAAGCAAATTGTAGGCTGGACGAGGTGACCCAGTTATTTTACTGTCAGTGCCTGCCTGGATACACTGGTGATGGGATAAACAACTGCCAGGGTAAGTTTCTTAGTCTATAAAATATTACAGCACAAGAACAGGCCCTTTGGCCACAATGTCTGTCCCGAACATAATGCCAAGATCTATATCCCTCCATTCCCCGTGTATTCATGTGTATATCTAAAAGTCTCTTGAACACCACTGTTGTGTCTGCCACCACCCTTGGCAGTGCATTCCAAGAACACATCACTCTCTGTGTAAAACAAAACTTGCCTGCACATCTCCTTTAAACTTTCTTCCTCTGACATTGCTATGACCTTTAGTTTTTGAAATTACACCCTGGGGGGGGGGAGGTTCTGATTGTCTACCCTATCTATGCCTCTCATCTATATACTAAAACTCGTTTGTTTGTTCGTTCCTGAACTACAACCCAAATGGTACACAATAGCACGGCAATTCTAGGCCCACCTTACTCACCGTCGTCCTTTTGGTGCTAATGGAAGAAGTTTCATTGAAATCGGTGTTATATTTTTTAAGTTATTCACATTTTTAAGTTTAAATCTATCTCCAAGTGAGGGAGGGAGAGGATAAGGGGGGGGGGGTTGAGGGGGATAGAGTGGGGGGGTAAGGGGAAGGGGGGAGGAGGGAGGAGGTGGGGAGGGGTAGAAAGGGAGGGTTGGAGGGGGAGTGAGGGGGGAGGAGGAGGGGGGGAAGAGGAGGGGGGAAGAGAGGGAGGGAGGGGAAGGGAGGGGGGGGGGGGGGGAGAGGGTGCTGCACCAATGCAGGAGAGGTTTGGGCCCAATGGGTCCAATTGGTCTTGTAATTATATATATTTCTATCCGGTCTCGTCAATCTTTGATGCTCCAGAAAAAAAAAATTACATTGGTTCAACTTTTAGTTATAGTTAATGCCCTCCAATCCAGCATCGTGGTAAACCTCTTCTGCCCTCTCTTGAAAGCTCCTCATCCTTCCTTCTAACGTATCGTATCTATCGTAATGGGGTGACTAGAACTGTACACAATACTCTAAATGAAAGCAAGCAGACCATAATCCTTCTTTACCACTCATTCGACTTGCATTGCCACTTTCAGGACAAAATTACAGTTTCTGTTTAGTTTATTGCCGTGTGTTTTTGTTGCACGCTTTTTTCTTTTTTTTTTATATCAAAAAATACTTTATTCAAGTAATAAATATCCTTTACAAAACATCATTTTTTAAACAAACCCATCCGACATTTCCGGAGGTTACATATTCAATACAGGCATTTACTTAGACATTTACATACATTTACATACATATCCCTGATTTGGAGGGGCGTCTCTCTCCACCACACCCTGCCCCCCATGTCCAGCAGCGGAAGGACCCTAGACTGTGGTCCTCCCCCACAGGGCCTTGGCGTTGGCTGCACCGAGCTTCAGAGCGTCCCTCAGCACGTACTCCTGCAGTCTGCAGTGGGCCAGTCGGCAACATTCCTTGACGGACAGCTCGCTCCGCTGGGAGGTCAACAAGGATCGGGCAGACCAAAGAGCGTCTTTCACCGAGTTGATGACCTTCCAGCAGCACTCGATGTCAGTCTCGGAATGCGTCCCTGGGAACAGTCCGTAGAGCACAGAGTCCTCTGTGACGGAGCTGCTCGGAATGAATCGTGACAGGGGCCCCTGCAGACCTCTCCAGACTCTCCTGGCAAATCCACACTCTTTGAAGAGGTGGGCCACCGTTTCCTCTCCGTAGCAGCCGTCCCGAGGGCAGCGTGCGCTGGTAGTGAGGTTCCGGCGGTGCAGGAAGGATCTGACTGGGAGGGCTCCCCTCACCGCCAGCCAAGCCAGGTCTTGGTGCTTGTTGGTGAGTACTGGCGATGAGGCATTTTGCCAGACAAGCTGGGCTGTCTGTTCTGGGAACCACGCCACGGGATCCATGGAGTCATTCCCCTGCAGTGCCTGCAGGACGTTCCGTGCTGACCACTGCCCGATGGACTTGTGGTCAAAGGTGTTGGTCCGGAAGAACCTGTCCACAAACGACAGATGGTTCGGCAATGTCCAGCTGACTGGCACATTGCGTGGCATCTGCGCCAGGCCCATCCTTCGCAACACCGGGGACAGGTAGAACCTCAGCAGGTAGTGGCATTTGGTGCCCACGTGCCTTGGCTCTATGCTCCGCCTGATGCAGCCACACACGAAAGTGGCCATCAGAATGAGGGCGACGTTGGGCACGTCTTTACCCCCGTTGTCTGCCGACTTGTGCATTGTGGCTCGTCGCACCCGGTCCATCGCCGACCCCCAGACGAAACGGAAGACGGCCCGGGTGATCCCCGTGGCGTAGGAGGGAGGGACGGGCCACACTTGCGCCAAGTACAGCAGCCCCGAGAGCACCTCACACCTGATGACCAGGTTTTTCCCCGTGATGGAGAGGGAGTGCTGCTTCCACAGCTCCAGCTTCTTCCCCACCCTGGCTATCCACTCCAGCCAATTTTTGTTACATGCCTCAGCCTTCCCGAACCAGATCCCCAGCACCTTCAGGAAGTCAGGCTTGATGGTGAAGGGGATGGAAGATCGGTCGGGCCAGTTGCCAAAGAGCATGGCCTCGCTCTTCCTGCGGTTTACCCTGGCCCCCGTGGCCAACTCAAACTGGTCGCAGACGCTGATCAGTCTGCGGACCGACCCTGGATCCGAGCAGAAGACGGCTAACCAGTCAGTAGAAAGACAATACATGATTACAATCAAACCATTTACAGTGTATGGGTACATGATAAGGGAATAACGTTTAGTGCAAGGTGAAGCCAGCAAAGTCCGGTCAAGGACCGGTCCGAGGGTCACCAATGAGATAGATAGTAGTTCAGCACTGGTCTCCGGTCGTGGTAGGATGGTTCAGTTGCCTGGTAACAGCTGGGAAGAAACTGTCTCTGAATCTGGTGGCGTGTGTTTTCACACTTCTATACCCTTTGCCTGATGGGAGAGGGGAGAAGAGGGAGTGGTCAGGGTGTGACTGGTCTTTGATTATGGCTGCTGGCCTTGCCGAGGCAGCGTGAGTATAAATGGAGCCAGTAGAAGGGAGGTTGGTTAGGTTGAGTCAATTAATTAGTCAATTTAAAAAAAACTAAACTCTTCTTGGTCTGTGACAAAGGAAATAAATAATAGTGGGAATCAGAATCTATTGGTGTGTCGAGTCTGAAAGAAAAATAAAACTGAGCATACTGGAGATGTACAGCAGGGAGGCAGTTTCTATGGAGCTAAACAAAGTCAAGGTTAACCAGAATTGGGAATAAAACAAGTCTTGTGTTGCAGAGAGGTATTGGGATGGTCAGTGGTACGGCAAGGAGGAGAAGGCACTTGACTACCAGTGGTGGTGGTGCTGACAGTTGCAGGGGGAAGAAGGTGAGACTGGAGCAGCAAAAGAACTGAGCGCTGGAAATCATCTTTAATGGGGGATGAAAATCCATCTTCAAATTTTGTGCTTTATCCTAAATTGTCCATCTTCTTGAATGCCAAGGAAACTGAAACCCATCAGATATGTTGGCCAAATCTTTGACTTTGGGGAGAAAAGTATTTGCACTGAGATAACTTTCAACTTGAATGCCTTTAACCTGCATGCATCCCTTCACTTTTAATCAATTCTTCCAAATCTGAAGCTAGGTGTTGTGGTGACGCTGGTACGGAGATACTTTGTGCGTTGACTACTTTGCATCCATTTATGGATCAACGACAGCCCCTGTGGGCTAAAGAAAGATTTGTACGGAGGCTTTCGTGACTTCTGGATGTTATTGTTGGAGTCTTACAAGACGGCGGATGTTGGAATCTGGAGCAAAAATCAAACTGCTAGTGGCACTCAGTGTGTCAGGCAACATATGGGATTGCTATGTTGTTATAATTGAAACTGTGTTGTGAATGAGAATCAAGTGAGTGACGAAGTGAAGTCATGTTATCTGGAGAGCGGGAACAGATGCAGAATGAGAACTATTGAAAGAGAACTACGACACAAAGTGTCTTTATCTGTTCTTTATCGTGGACATGGACTTCAAGGCAACACACAAAACGTTACAGGGATGATTATTTTGTTCACAGCTCCGAGGGCCGTTCTCTCCCCCTCCAGTGGAAGATTCAAGCGTGTTTAATTAACATATTTACCGGGCCAAAAGTAATATATAAACGTACTGGACAATATATGAACAAATTGGATGTAAATGTGGAGGGGTAGGTTAGTAACTTAGCAGATGACCCAAGGTTGCTGCAGTCAGGAACAGTGAGGAAGGCTGTCAAAATATACAGCAGAATATAGATCAGCTACAGAAATAGGCATGTAGATTTTAATCTGAGCAAGTGTGAGGTGTTGCATTTAGGGAGGTCGAATGTAAGGGGAAAGTATACAGTTAATGGCAAGACCCCTAACAGCAGCAATGTACAAAGGGATATTGCAATCCAAGTCCATACCAGTCTGAAAGTGGCTACACAAATAGATAGTGGTAATGAAGGCATATGATATGCTTGTCTTCAATGGTTTGGGCATTGAGCGCAAGGGGCAGCAAGTTGTGTTGCAGCTTTATAGGACTTTGGTTAGGCTGCAGTTGTGTGCGATTCTGCACCCATTACAGGAAGGATTTGGAGGCTTTAGAGAGGATGCAGAAGAGGTTTACCAGAATGCCGCCTGGATTAGTGGGTGTTAGTTACAAGGAGACGTTGAACAAATGTGGATTCTTTTCTCTGGGGCATGAGAGGCTGAAGGGAGACGTGATAGAATAATATGAAGTTACATGTTGGAAGAAACTCCAGATGCTGGTTTAAACCTGGAGATAAATGCTGGAGTAACTCAGCGGGACAGAAGCTACTGTCCGGATAGAAGGAACAGGTGATGTTTCGGGTTGGCACTTTTGCTTAGTCTGAAGAAGGGTCTCGACCCGAAACGTCACCCATTCCTTCTATCCGGAGATGCTGCCTGTCCTGCTGAGTTACTCCAGAATTTTATGTCTATATGAAGTTACAACAGGCATAGATAGGGTAGATCTAAACCTTTTTCCCCATGTTTGAAATGTCAAAGACTTGAGGAATAACTTTGAAATGAGAGAGGAGGTGTGCAGAGCAAGTTTTTTTTACAAAGAATGTGAGGGAGCCTGGAAAGTACTGTCTGGGGTGTTGGTGGGGACAGATATGATAGTGGCATTTAAGAGGCTTTTAGATAGGCACACTTGAATATGCAGGAATGGAGGGATTTTGATTACATCCAGGCAGAGGAGATTAGCTTAACTTGGCATGTTCTAATGAAATTCCTACTTGCTGCAGCTTTACAGGCACATTAATGCAACAACACCCAACAAAGAAATATACAAATTATCAGTTATTGCAGGCAAACTATGATTGTGCAAGATAAAGTACATCGTGTAAACTTAGTAGTACAAAGTTTATAATTGTTCATTGTTGAGATAGGGTTGTGGCAGGGTTGCAGAATGTTTGATGGGAAGAAGCTGTTCTTGAGCCTGGAGGTGGCGGTTCCGATGGTAGCAGCGAGATGAGAGCGTGGCCAAGGTATTGTGGGTCTTGGACATTAGCCGTCTTTATTGAAGCCGAGTTTCTTGTAGACTCCGTTGGTGGGGAGCAAAGATACTAGAGGAACAAGATAGACCACTCGACCGGAAAAACCGTAGTACGTCATGCCGCCATTTTAGTTGGCAGAAACTTGCAGAAACATTTAAAAAGAAAAATAACAAAAATCTGTGAATTGATCGATGAGATATATTCTGCATTTTTATGGTATCATCACACATACTGTTCCCCCACAACACTGATTACACTGCGAGAGGCATAATGAACAACAGGTTTTGCCTACTAAAATGGCGGACGTTATGATCCTTTGCGTACTACACTTCAGTATAGGTGACTTCAACGGAGTGGTCCATCTTGTTCCTCTAGTACAGTGGTTCCCAACCTGTGGGTCGCGACCCCAAACGGGGTCGCGACACCAATGCCATGGGGTCGTTAAATGATTTTGAGCTGATATGAATATTATATAAAACACGGTGAAATGCATATTAAGATAGTTATATAAATTCATACTATGAAACTAAATGTAACAGTTCCCTAAGTCACTCAACACAACGT
Organism: Rhinoraja longicauda; assembly: GCF_053455715.1. Lineage (NCBI taxonomy): Eukaryota > Metazoa > Chordata > Chondrichthyes > Rajiformes > Arhynchobatidae > Rhinoraja > Rhinoraja longicauda. Next base: position 12,285,850 of record NC_135982.1, read on the forward strand.
GTTGTCACTCAAGCCAGTATTGAACATGTTTGGTTTCTGTTTTGTCTTGGTCGCGCCACCGCTGTCGCTCCTCCCACTTACCTAGTGTTGTACGCGCGCTTGCAGTGACACGTAGTTAGTTTTGTTCGAGTGATTCTTAACCCTTTAAAAATGAGTGTAAGAAAGAGAAAGTACAGTGATGATTTCTTGAAATGGGGATTCACTGACATAGTTAATGCAGGTGTGGAAAGACCACAGTGTGTAGTATGTTTGGAAGTTCTTGCTCATGAGTCTATGAAACCAGCTAAACTTCAAAGACATCTCGAAACTAAGCACCCTGATTTGAAAGATAAAAGTATTGACTTTTTTAAAGCAAAAGTTGTTGGTGTCAAAAGCCGCCGGCTTGATAGCAGTGGATTATTTCAAAACAAAAATGTAGCCGCCATTGAAGCTTCATACACGGTTGCATTAAGAATAGCACGTGCTAAAAAGCCACACACAATAGCTGAGAATCTTATTTTTCCATGCACCAAAGATATTGTACGTCTCATGATCGGTCCTGAAGCGGTAAATAAATTATCGCTTCTATCCGTGTCAAACAATACGGTAAAACGAAGGATAACAGATATGTCCGAGGATATTTTATGCCAAATTATTCAAGAATTAAAAGAAACTCCAACTGGGCTGTTCAGCATACAGCTTGATGAAACTACTGATGTGACAAACTTTGCACAACTTCTTGTGTATGTTCGTTATTATAAAAATGAAAAAATTAAAGAAGAATTCTTGTGTTGTAAGCCTCTGCAAACTTCAACTACTGCTGCTGATATTTTTGATTTAATTGATGATTTCTTTAATGAACATTCAATTGAATGGAAGAAATTATGCGGAGTTTGTACTGACGGGGCACCTGCAATGCTCGGCTGTAAGTCTGGCTTCCAATCGTTGGTTAAAAAAGTGACTCCAGAAGTAATTGGGACTCACTGCATGATTCATCGACAAGTATTAGCTACCAAGACGTTACCTGAACCATTGAAAGAAGTGCTTAACCGAGTGATTAAAGCAGTAAATGTCGTTAAATCAAGGCCACTTGCAACACGGCTCTTCAAAGTTTTATGTGAGGATTTGGGATCAACGCATGAAGCACTATTGTTTCACACAGAGGTAAGATGGCTCTCGAAAGGAAAGGCGTTGAAGAGATTTTTTGAATTAAGAGGAGAGCTTCAAATATTTCTCGATTCTCAAAATGCAAGCGAATATGAATCATTGTTGACGGATGAATTTACGTTGTGCAAATTGGCATACCTGGTCGACATTTTTGAGATATTTAATAGTGTTAATACAGGATTACAGGGTAAGGAAAGTACGATAATATCTTTGTCTGAAAACATATCGTCTTTCAAAATGAAATTGGAACTCTGGATCACCAAAATTAACCATAAGAAATTATACATGTTCCCAACACTTGTCCAATTTGTTGAAGAAGCGGCAAATGAAATTAACATCGATGACTTATATAGCTTGATACAAGAGCATTTGGAAATTCTTACTGTTCGATTAAGAAGTTATTTTCCTGATGAATGTTGCAAATCTTTCTCCCTTACAATCAACCCATTCAATGCCAATGTATCTAATATCCCTGAAGCAGCAGAAGAAGAGTTCATCGACTTAAAAAACAATTTTGAAGCTAAATCATGGTTTGGTGAATTGCAACTACAAGAATTTTGGGCAAAAAGTTTCCAAAAATTCCCAGTAATATCAGAAATCGCGATAAGGAATTTATTGCCCTTCCCAACAACTTACTTATGTGAAGCAGCATTCTCCCAACTTCTCATCCTTAAAAACAAATACCGAAATAAATTAAATCTGGAAGACGACTTGAGGTGTGCCATATCGACAACGGAGCCCAGGATAGAATTGCTAGCTAAAAAACTGCAATACCAGCCGTCTCATTAAAGTCAGTTCATAAACATATTTTACATAACGGTGGAAATTTGTGTGTTCGAACAATTTTGAATTGATTTGCAATTAATTAATGTTTGTAGGAGCTTTGGAATTTTTTATGAATAAATAATCTATAATTCAATAATCGCAATATATGGCAGTTTGTTGTACAAAAACCGAATGTATATATAAGATATTTTAAGGGTTGGGGTCGCTTCATGATTGCTTGTTCTAAAATGGGTCGCTATATTTGAAAGGTTGGGAACCACTGCTCTAGTATCTTTGGTGGGGAGGTCAATATCGGACCAGACAGCGCCCATCACGTTCTGCAGCCTCTTTCCCTTTTGAGCGTTGGAATTACCGAACCAGGCCGTGGTGCAACCAGGTGGTGTTTAGAGACAATAACACCACTCGAGACAATAACCCAGGCTCAGGCAATGCTGTACTGTTGCTGTAGAAACAAGGAACTGCAGCTGTTAGTTTACAACAAAAAAAAGCGTTGACTGCTGACGTCCTCATCTCATCTAAAAACCAGCACACCACTAGTCTAAAGAAGGGTTTTGAGCCGAAACCGCCTATCCATGTTCTCCAGGTGTGCTGCCTGACCAGTGGAGTTACTCCAGCATTTTGTGTCTCTCTCCACAGGTGCTGCCTGACCTGCTGGTCATTTCCAACATTTCCGGTTTTATCAACTGTCTTTGACCCTGAATCCATAAGACCATTTGGCATAGGGGCAGAATTATACCTTCAGCCCATCGAGTCCATTCTGTTATGTAATCGTGGCTGATCTATTCCAGAGTAGATCCCAAAATAATAAAGCCAGCAAATCTGCCCCATGTTAATGTTAGTGTTGTAGTGGGTCTGGACGCAGTAGGAATCAGGCAAGACGCCAGGTAGGTATTAACAGTAATTTTAATGCAGCAACAGAACATCCACACTCTCTTCAGTCTCAAGCACGAGTTATCTCTCTAGCCCCTTCAGGCAAACCCCGTAGCACTAGTCCCTTCCCCAGCCCTGTCCAACCCGTGCCGAGGGAGATGATCCAGGGAGTGTCTAATCCCCGGGTACCACCACAGTGTAAGGAATCCAAGTGACATGGTGCCCAGCAGTTGATCCTCAGTGTTTGCTTTTGTTTTGTTTTTGTCTGCAGAACCTTTGGGCCTGATCACGGTGTCTGATCTGAAACGCTGCAACAGCACAGAACTCCAAACCTGCCTGATAACAAAACCCGTTGGAGGAAATGTCACCTTCAGTGTCTCATCCTCCGGTTACGAACCGAAGCACATTGCTTGGTTTAAATTTTATGCTTCTCAAGGACCAATTTTTCACAGGTATACAGGCTGGAAAAGAGCAGGTGAATAAACCACAAATTTATACCAACTTGTATTTATCATAGGAGACACAAGGAACTGGAGACACTAGCAAAACACAATGTGCTGGAGGTAACTCAGCAGGTCGGGCAGCATCTGCAGAGAGAATAGACAGGAGATGTTTTGCATCTGAAGAAGAGTCTCAACCTGAAGCATTTTCTGTCCATTCCCTCCACAGATGCTGTCTGACCTGCTGAGTTCCTCCAGCACTTTTTGTTTTGTACTTGACTGACCCCATTGGACAGGATCTCCGATTATAGTCAATGCATGCTATTTTGCAAAGTCTACTCTATCTTTGCCAATGGGCCTGTGATTTATGATTTGATCTCCATACACTTCAGAAAAAAATGTAAATCTGCAATAATCAGAAAGCAAAAACTACAGATGCCGAAAATAGGAACTCTCGGCAGGTCAGGCAGCATCAATGGACGGAATTAGAATGAATATTTTGGGTTGTTGACCTTTCCAAACTGATTTGTGTATCGTCTAACTGGAATATTGAGATGTCTCGATCAGAATAACATTTTCCAGGCGTTATATCTGATGGATTCCTTTGCTAACGCTACAAATTATTACATTTCTTTAGTTTATCGTGTGCTCTTTAGCTTCTGGTTTGGAAACTATCATCGGAAATTCAGTGCCGAGAAAATAATCCCCCATGAAACCGACACTAAGGCAGCCCCCCCACCGTTCAGAAGGCTGAACTATTCAACGATGCCAAATTTAAAACTGAGCTTTTTGCCCAATGCCCAGTGTGAAAACAGATACTTGCCTTCAAGACATAAGGAACTGCAGATGCTGAAATCTTGAGCAAATCACAAAGGGCTGGAGGAACTCAGTGGATCAGGCAGCGTCCGTGGATAGAATGGGTGGGAGGCGTTTTGGGTCTGAACAAGGGTCCTGACCCAACATGTTGCATTTCCATTCCCTCCGCTGAGTCTGCCTGACCTGCTGAATTTCTCCAGCACTTCGTGTTTTGTTCAGGATATTCATCTTGATTTATCTATTTTATAGCCATGCACATTCAGGCACGATGTTGAACAATATGTTGAATTTTGGATGAGATTGGCTGAGTTGACCTGGGTGTGGGCAAGGAAGGGAGGGGGGGGGGGGGTGGGGGGAGGGTTCCAGGGAGAGGTGTGGTTGCTTGTGTATTTTTTAAGTGCATGTTAATGCAGAATGGATTGGGACGCGCCCTGCTGCAAAACTGGGGATATTGAGCTCACTTCACACCTCAGGAAGCACAAGGTCCTGTCAGCAAGGTCAACTATACCTCTCTGCATTTGGAACCAGGCCCATCCCAGAGAGCTCTCCGACCCCACCCTGCACACAGTCTGCTCTCTGTGCTGCTGACCTGTAACCAGGGGCTTAGAAACTGAAGCTCTGATGTCACAGGACATTTGGGGCTGGAGACGAAGGCTGTGCTTTGGGTGGTGTGCCATTGCCCCAGGCACACATTACTTCCTGGTGCAGGCTATGGGTGCTGGGCCCAAGACATAAATGACAATCATTCTATGTCTGGGTTAGATTCCACCTCTTGGGGGTCGGCTGGAAAGATGAAACAAAAAGTTACCCGAAACAAAGAGATAGTTGCCGCAGAGATAGGAGCAGTGGGGGAGAAGTGAAAACAGTGGGCAAAATATCCCCCAAGGCCTGTTCCATCTTAGAACGGTGTGTTTGGATCAAAGGGGCGGTGAAGGAGACAGAAAGGTCAAAAGGAGAGAAAGGGGGGCAGAGAGAGAGAAGGCGACAGAGAGAGAGAAGGGACAGAGAAAGAGTGAGAGTGAGAAAGGGGCCAGAGAGAGGGTGTAAGAAAGAGGTACAGAGAGAGAAAGGGCAGAGATTCAGGTAAAAGGAACAAGGTGAGAGCAGGTAAAAAAAAGTTTTAACTTTCCCCTTTGTCGGAGCGCTGACAGAATTGGTGGCTGAAATGAAGACTTGTCAAGATTTAACGGGTTAAATGGTTATAGAAAAGGTATGGAGAATGTGGGAATGATCAGAGCTACCCAGCCTGCGTTAGCTGGCGGGACCAATGCTTTGTTTCTGGGGTGCAGATTTGATGCTGACCATCTTCTCCCACAGTTATAGGAAAAGGCTAAATCCATTCGTTGAACCTCTTCCTGGGATTCTTCTCAAGAACCACAACCTAACCCTGGAAATGGTCAATATCAGTGAGGATGATTTCTACCCCAACAAGTTTTGGGTCGAATTCGAGGCTGAGATTTCTGAACCGGTGGGCAGTTCCTTAGAGGCGTATGATGACTTACCTTTTGAGTTACTAAATCCCTCACGGATCCGCTACTACTTTATTCTTGACAGCCCTTCAATTGGTAAGAACAATTCTGTCTCTTCCCACCTGGCAACAGAATAAGGTGTGTGATATGTTTGCCTTCATTGGTCAGGGCATTGAACATCAGAGTCAGGAAGTATTGTTGCAGCTTTATAGGTTTTGGTTTGGCCGCATTTGAAGTATAGTGCATGGTTCTGGTCAATCCATTAGGAAGGTTGTGCAGGCTATTGGGAGTGTGCAGAGGAAGTTTACCAGACTGATGCTGGGATTAGAGAGTATTAGCTGTAAAGAGAGGTTGGGCAAACTTCTGAAGAAGGGTCTCGACCCGAGACGTCACGCATTCATTCTCTCCAGAGATGCTGCCTGTCCCGCTGAGTTACTCCAGCTTTTTGTGACTATGTTTGGGCAAATCTGGAGCATCGGAGGCTGAGGGGAGACCTGATAGAAGTAGATAAAATTATGAGATTTTTAGATTTTAGATCTTTTAGAATTAGATTTTTTCCCCCCTTTTCCCAGGATGGAAAAGTCAAGGTCGAAGAAGGCATAGTTTTAAGGTGAGAGGGGCAAAGTTTAGAAGAGATGTGCGCGGGGTAAGTTATTTTGCGCAAAGGATGGTTGGTGCATGGAATGCATTGCCAGGGGTGGTGGTGGAGGCAGATAGAATAGTGGCGTTTAAGATGCTTCTAAACATAGCACAAAAAGTAAGGAAATTTGTGTTTGGTAGATTATTTCTTTGTTGTAACAATGCTTCTTGGCAATAAATCTTATACCATTGGAAAGCCTGTTTATTTCCCTTTTAAATGGTGCCACATTTGTAAGGAACATGCATTTGTGGGATGAGCAGCAGAGCTGAGTATATGGGTTGCGCCCATGAAAAATTTGCCAAATCTCTGCCAATGCCAAACAGCTTATTCTGCTGTTGCTATTGACTCTTGTTTTGACAATCAGGTGCCTGATAGAGTAACATCTTTTGGTGGAGGCAGTGTGATGGTGCGGGGCGGCATCTCCCTCACTGGAAAAACAAGGCTTGTCATCATTGGAGGCAATCTCAATGCAGAGAGATATCGAGATGAGATTCTGCAACCAGTGGCAATCCCATATCTCCACAGTCTGGGATCGAACTCTATCCTCCAAGATGACAATGCTCGCCCCCACAGAGCAGGGTTTCTCAGAGACTACCTCCAGAATTTGGGAGTGGAGAGGATGGAATGGCCTGCCAGCAGTCCTGACCTCAACCCCATTGAACACTTGTGGGATCAGCTTGGGCGTGCTGTTCGTGCCAGAGTGACCAACACAACCATGTTGGCTGACTTGCGACAAATGCTGGTTGAAGAATGGGATGCCATCCCACAACGGTGTGTGACCAGGCTGGTGACCAGAATGAGGATGAGGTGCCAGGCTGTTGTGGCTGTGTATGGTTCTTCCACACGCTACTGAGGCTCCTGTTTATTAAATGAATAAATTGCTAAATTGCCAATATGTCTTGTTTCTTCAGACTTCAATCATCCAATCCACCAAACAACACCGAACAAGAGTCAATGGCAGAATAAGCTATTTGGCATTGGCAGAGAAGATTTGGCAGATTTTTCATGGGCGCAACCCACATACTCAGCTCTGCTGCTCATCCCACAAATGCATGTTCCTTACAAATGTGGCACCATTTAAAAGGGAAATAAACAGGCTTTCCAACGGTATAAGATTTATTGCCAAGAAGCATTGATACAACAAAGAAATAATCTACCAAACACAAATTTCCTTACTTTTTGTGCTATGTTTAGATAGGCACATGGTTATGCAAGGAATGGAGGTATATGGATCATGTGTAGACGAAACATTATGGTCGGCACAGACGTTATGGGCCGAAGGGTGTGGTCCTGTGCTGTGCTATGATTTGTTTAAAGGTATCAAACTTAGGTAAGCAAAGCAGCACTGTACATCTCAGTAACTGATAACATTTAGAAGCAACGAATGCCGAGGGAAAAGGAAAAAAAACAGTTGTTAATTGAATTTTTGCAGAATGTAAAATGCTTTCTAAACTTGTTTTACGATATTTTTTGGAAATGGAAAGAAACTTAGCAGTTTGGATATTACAGATTCAGGTTATATATTTATTTTCTCGAATCCTACAAACCAGCTTCGAGGAACTGTTTCCTGCTACTGCTCTCCATTTGTCCGTTTCTCAATGTGATGAGTCTGTAAACATGTTTTCCTCTCAAGCTTTGCCAGAAAAGGTTCCCTCAAATTCATGCAGCAGCAGGCTTTGAGAAAGGGGTAAATTGAGAATTAACCTTACAACTAATCTCAACAAAAGCTATTAACAAAAATTGCGCACTGGATTTTTACCCACAAAATTGATTCAATTGGTTCACTTCCTTATTTGTAACTAATATTTAATTAAATTGACTGACCGTTTTTTTTTCCCCTTAAGTCTTTGAGAGTCTCTCTTTGGCTCTCTCGCTGCTAAACATGGTGGGGATGTTGGCTACGCATTCCTGGCTGGCCTTCCCATTACCGCCACTGACGTTGAGCTTAGGTGAAGCTTTGCTACTCTTCTCCTGCCCCACACACAGTCCACACACCTCGTGCTTGCTGACTCTCAGTGGCTCCTGGTTAGACATTGACCAGAGTTAGAAAATACACAGCCTTGTGTTCAAATCCCTACACACTCGGGACAATGTACAATTTACATAAGCCAATCAACCTACAAATCTGCACGTCTTTGGAGTGGGAGGAAACCAGAGCACCCGGAGAAAACCCACGTGGTCACTGGGAGAATGTGCTAATTCCGTACAGACAGCACCCTTAGTCGGGATGGAACCCGGGTCTCTGGCGTTGTAAGGCAGCAACTCTACCGCTGCGCCCCTTTAATTAAATTAATTATTTTAATGAATTTTTACTTATATTTTGCTGTCTTAAACATTCGGAGATATTTAAGACCTTTGGCAGGTTTGATAGCTGGCTAATCTTGGGTAGGAGGCAGGTTGTGGGCAGGCGTTGTGGCACACGTGTCCGTAATGTGTGGTTCAAAGGCTTGCCACTGATCAGGACTTTGGCATTCGGGATCTGGCAGGCTTGGCTGTTTTCACCAGAGTTTCACCAGAATTCGGCAAGGCAGTTTCAGACTCTATGGTTCAGTGGTGAGCAAGGATGGTTGTGCTCTGGGAGGAACCTGTAAGCCAATATTTAACATTGTTGACAACATTGGCCTTTCCTATGTTACTGTGAGGAAGAACAGAGCTTAAAATATCTCATACTTAAAATAAAATTGAAAATGGAGAGCAAGGTCTTTTTGATTGTCAGCAAATAGGCTTAGGGATAGGAGATTTCAAGGCAATTGGATAGAGTTTATTTACATCTCTCCCATTGAGAAATGGATAGACAATAGACAATAGGTGCAGGAGTAGGCCATTCGGCCCTTCGAGCCAGCACCACCATTCAATGTGATCATGGCTGATCATTCTCAATCAGTACCCCGTTCTTGCCTTCTCCCCATACCCCCTGACTCCGCTATCCTTAAGAGCTCTATCTAGCTCTCTTGAATGCATTCAGAGAATTGGCCTCCACTGCCTTCTGAGGCAGAGAATTCCACAGATTTACAACTCTCTGACTGAAAAAGTTTTTCCTCATCTCCATTCTAAATGGCCTACCCCTTATTCTTAAACTGTGGCCCCTGGTTCTGGACACCCCCAAAATTGGGAACATGTTTCCTGCCTCTAACGTGTCCAACCCCTTAATAATCTTATACGTTTCGATAAGATCCCCTCTCACCCGTGTAAATTCCAGTGTATACAAGCCTAGTCGCTCCAGTCTTTCAACATATGACACTCCCGCCATTTCGGGAATTAACCTAGTAAACCTACGCTGCACGCCCTCAATAGCAAGAATATGCTTCCTCAAATTTGGAGACCAAAACTGCACACAGTACTCCAGGTGCAATAGTGTGAAGTATTTGGCAGAGCAGATGTCTTATTTGCCATTAATGAGGGTTTACTTTTTGTCCTTTAGATATTGGAGAGTATTTAATAGGAGATGTTGTCCAAATGCATATTTCACCCTACTTTGCAATATCGGATACATCATTGGTTCGCTGGTCAAAGGAGTCGTCTAAACTCTCACAGTTTTTGGAGAATGTCAGTGTTTTAGCTGATGCTGCGGAGGGCATTGCAATCAATGGGATCAGGTAAGAGCTAACTGAAGATATTAAAAGCTAGATCAAGGTGTACAAATCTATTGGATACCTTTTATCTAAATCTGCAACATTCAATTCAAAACAAACTACAAACTCATTTTGAAAACCCTTGTTTTGTGAATGCTGATTGATGAACATGTCTGCGTGATCTTTTTCTTGAGGTATTTATTCACAAAATGCTGGAGTAACTCAGCAGGTCAGGCAGCATCTCAGGAGAGAAGGAATGGGTGACGTTTTGGGTCTCGACCCGAAACGTCACCCATTCCTTCTCTCCTGTGATGCTGCCTGGCCTGCTGAGTTACTCCGGCATTTTGTGAATAAATACCTTTGATTTGTACCAGCATCTGCAGTTATTTTCTTACACTTTTTCTTGAGGTATAAGCTTTTAAAAAATTTGTTTAGGTTAGTTTAGGGCGTGGACAGAGAATGGAAACAGGCCATTCGGCCCACCGAGTCCGCGCCGGCCAGTAATCGCCACACACTGGTACTGTCCTAGACACACTGGGGACAATTTATAATTTTACTGAAGCCAATTAACTTACGAACCTGTACACCTCTGGAGTGTGGGAGGAAACCGGAGCACCTGGAGAAAACCCACGCAGGTGACGGGGAGAATGTGAAACTCTCCAAACAGGCTGCACCCGTAGTCAGGATCGAACCCGTGTCTCTGGCAGCAACTCTACCGCTGCCGATGTCAAAAATTGTAATACATTTTGGCTGTGATTCAGTCTGTGAGCAGAACTGTTCTTCATTGTTGCTCCCATCAGGATCTTGGTCAAACTAAATGTAAAGGTTGGCACAAAAAAGCAGAATGCCTTGTGCCCATAACTATCGGGTTGCTGTATAATCACACCTTCAGGCTTCAGGCTGCTGAGGACACCTCTAGCATGCTGTAAGTAAATGAGAACTCAACGGGTTGGCTAACTGGAGATTGTGATGTAGCCTGACCAAATGTTTATTGCCATTCGATGTGGAAAGTGTGACATTTCCCATCAAGTGGGCATCTGTCAACTAGTGGGAATAGTTGGGTCGAGAGTCAAGAGAGGGTCAAGAGGATGGCACTTCATGAATGATACTTTATCCCGTGTGACACATCACAGTGAAGTTCTCTTTGTTTTGCACACCATACGCAAAGTACGCAAAGAATCGCCCCGCATCGGCAACCGAAAAATGACAAAGTGTTCCATGTATAATTGTCACATGTACCGAACACAGAACAATGAAATTCTGACTTGCTGCTGCTTAACAAGTCTGCAAATGCAGCAGCACACAGGTAAATACATAATAATTAATAATACAATAAAGTAATAACTCCAACGCAGGCTAAACCATAATAGTGCAAAATTGAAGTCCATAGTGGAACCAAAGACACCAGTCCACAGTGGTTACTGTGGTGCAGCGTTCAGCATTATGGCTGGAAAGAAGCTGTTCTTGAACCTGGTGGTCATGGCTTCCCAGCTCCTGTACCACCTTCCTAATGGTAGTAGCAATCATGAACTCTCTCTACCCTTGCATTCAGGTTCAACTGCTGGAGACAAGTATCATGATCACTTGATCATCAGTGAAATACATGTGACAACCTAACAGTATATCTTGTCGATATCTTGATCGCTTCGCTCAACACCTGCGCTCGGTCCGCGTTGGCCAAACTGATCTCCCGGTGGCCGAGCACTTCAACTCCCCCTCCCATTCCCAGTCTGACCTTTCTGTCATGGGCCTCCTCCAGTGCCATAGTGAGGCCCACCGGAAATTGGAGGAACAGCACCTCATATTTCGCCTGGGCAGCTTGCAGCCCAGTGGTATGAACATCGACTTCTCCAACTTTAGATAGTTCCTCTGTCCCTCTCTTCCCCTCCTCCTTCCCAGATCTCCCTCTATCTTCCTGTTTCCACCTATATCCTTCCTTTGTCCCGCCCCCCTGACATCAGCCTGAAGAAGGGTCTCGACCCGAAACGTCACCCATTCCTTCTCTCCAGAGATGCTGCCTGACCTGCTGAGTTACTCCAGCATTTTGCGAATAAATACCTTCGATTTGTACCAGCATCTGCAGTTATTTTCTTATAGTATATCTTGTCGCGTTTACAATGCTCAACTTATCGCGAGCATTCTACTCCATACGTTGTTTATTTACACTTTTCAGGGACGATGAGTTTGGCAGTGTCCGTGCAGTTGTTTATGACTTTTCAAAGCATGTCCCAGGGAAGGTTATGATAGCGCAGAGGCTGTTTAACATCAGGAAAGGTATGGACAACTGGCCATTCCCCATCAATTCCCTCACTGACGAGGCTGTGCATAGTGTGTGATGTATGCGACCATTAATACAAGGGGTTAATTGTAGCCCCGTATCGTTAACTTTAGGCTTTCGAGGTGCAGTGCAGAAACAGGCCCTTCGGCCCACCAAGTACTCGCTCACCAACGATCAGCCCAAACACTAGCACTATCCCACAACTAACCTACAAACCTGTGCGTCTTTGGAGTGTGGAAGGTAACCAAAGCATCCGGAGAAAACCCACTGAGTCACAGGCAGGACGTACAAACTCCGTACAGACAGCCCCCATAGCCAGCATTGAACCTGGGTCTCTGGCGCTGTAAGGCAGCAACTCTACTGCTGCGCTACTGTGCCGCCCCGATGTTGTGTTGCAATCCCTTTCATTACAATCTTCTGTACATGTTGTAATGATTTACGCACACAGGTTATGTTAATCTGTCCAATGTGCGGTAACCGATGAGTCTTCCAGACCCAACCAGTCCATCCCTTACCTGGCCCCTCCTGGCTCGATCAACCTCCCGACCCAGAACGCTGCCAACGTGACCCCTTCAACCCTCACCGCCATGCCTGCTAACATACTTTTCCATTGTACCAGCATCTGCAGTTATTTTCTTATACTTTTCCATTGCTTGTTTTTAAATCTGCCCATAGTCCCACTCCCCCTTCCTACCTCTATATCTCCTTCACTCCTACCACCATCTGAGTCATCCACACTCCCCTCCTGATCTTCCCATAGTTCAGTCACTCCACCACTGGTTGGATCTTCAGGCCTTCAGCTCTCCACCTGAACCTCTCCCCTCTTTCACAATGCTTGATTCTCTGCTCTGCAACTCTAGGATGATGCTTCTGACCCAGCGAAGGTGGGATCTTAAACCAGTGAGAAAGTAAAAAGTTTGTTGCGGTGTTCATTTGAATTTAGTTCCATGTGGCTTGTTTCATAACTAGTAATGTAGCTTTCTGTAGATGAGATGTTACAGATACTCTTACTCTTTTGATGGTCTGCAGACATAACTAAGATGTGTGTGGGGGGCACGAGAAGCACCCACAGCTGCCATTGTAACAAGGGCTTTGATGGAAATGGCGTTCACTGCATGGGTGAGTATCTGCAGGAGTTATATTTAGATGGTATTAGAGAATTATAAAGCGTGTTAGGTGCTGGGCCCGACCGTTTCAATCCTTTTGTCGTGCTCTTTCCTCACCACTCTACAGTTTTATATGAACCCTTCTACTTCATTTCTATATGCCCTTCCACGCCATTTCCATCAGGCGGCTGCTCGATTTCCCCTCCCTTCCTCCCAAAGGTGAGTAGCCTCAGACACTTTCCCTGAGTTTAATTTTCACCTGACGGACTGATTTAGACAATAGACAATAAACAATAGGTGCAGGAGTAGGCCATTCAGCCCTTCGAGCCAGCACCACCATTCAATGTGATCATGGCGGATCATTCTCAATCAGTACCCCGTTCCTGCCTTCTCCCCATACCGCCTGACTCCGCTATCCTTAAGAGCTCTATCTAGCTCTCTCTTGAAAGCATTCAGAGAACTGAGGCAGAGAATTCCACAGATTTACAATTCCCTGACTGAAAAAGATTTTCCTCATCTCTGTTCTAAATGGCCTACCCCTTATTCTTAAACTGTGGCCCCTGGTTCTGGACTCCCCCAACATTGGGAACATGTTCGGTCTAACTAGGGCCTTGTACAACTGTAAAAGGACCTCTTTGCTCCTATACTCAACGCCTCTTGTTATGAAGGCCAACATTCCATTGGCTTTCTTCACTGCCTGCTGTACCTGCATGCTTCCTTTCAGTGACTGATGCACTAGGACACCCAGATCTCGTTGCACGTCCCCTTTTCCTAACTTGACACCATTCAGATAATAATCTGCCTTCTTATTCTTACCACCAAAGTGGATAACTTCACACTTATCCACATTAAACTGCATCTGCCATGCATCCGCCCACTCACACAACCTGTCCAAGTCACCCTGCAACCTCATAGCATCTTCCTCACAGTTCACACTGCCACCCAGCTTTGTGTCATCTACAAATTTGCTAATGCTACTTTTAATCACTTCATCCAAGTCATTAATATATATTGTAAATAGCTGAGGTCCCAGCACCGAGCCTTGCGGTACCCCACTAGTTACTGCCTGCCATTCTGAAAGGGACCCATTTATCCGCACTCTTTGCTTTCTGTCTGCCAACCAATTTTCTATCCATGTCAGTACCCTACCCCCAATACCATGTGCTCTAATTTTGCACACTAATCTCCTATGTGGGACCTTGTCGAAGGCTTTCTGAAAGTCAAGGTACACTAGATTTTTTTTTAGATTTAGATTTTAGATTTAAAGATACAGCGCGGAAACAGGCCCTTCGGCCCACCGGGTCCGCGCCGACCAGCGATCCCCGCACTAACACTACCCTACACACACTAGGGACAATTTTTACATTTACCAAGCCAATTAACCTACAAACCTGTACGTCTTTGGAGTGTGGGAGGAAACCGAAGATCTCGGAGAAAACCCACGCAGGTCACGGGCAGAACGTACAAACTCCGTACAGACGGCGCCCGTAGTCAGGATCGAACCTGAGTCTCAGGCGCTGCATTCACTGTGAGGCAGCAACTCTACCGCTGCGCCACCGTGCCGCCCCCACCGGCTCTCCCCTGTCCATTTTCCTAGTTACATCCTCAAAAAATTCCAGAAGATTAGTCAAGCATGATTTCCCCTTCGTAAACCCATGCTGACTCGTAACGATCCTGTTACTGCTATCCAAATGTTCCGCAATTTAGTCTTCTATAATTGACTCCAGCATCTTCCCCACCACTGATATAACTGGTCTATAATTTCCTGTTTTCTCTCTCCCTCCTTTCTTAAAAAGTGGAATAATATTAGCTACCCTCCAATCCATGGGAACTGATCCTGAATCTATAGAACATTGGAAAATGATCACCAGAATGACCTGGTGTGGATCATTTTCCATTGTCTCGGGTGGACGAGCTCACCACTGCCGATGCAAAGTGAAACTGTTGTGCAGAACACAGCCACCAGATGGTGAAAACAAACTACTTTTGTTTGCTGTTACCTAGAATGACACCTGGATTATCACAACATAGCACAGACTCGGGCAGTGTGTCCTGCTGTTACTGCCTAGATAAGCCCCTTCCCACCTGGCTGCACTCAGACCCATCTCTGCAATCCTCAGTCCCCCCCCCCCCCCCTCGCCCTCATATCAATCGTAGGTGTAATTTTAAAATCAGCACTTCACTTCCTCACTAGAGGTAGACTGGATATACACACAAGAGGTGGTGAACATAGATCACATAACAGTGTCATGGGGTGGCATGGTGAATCAGTAGTAGAGTTGGTGCCTCACAGTGCCAGAGACCCAGGTTCGTTGCTGCCTATCAGTGCTGTCTGTATGGAGTTTGCACTTTTCCCCCGTGACCGTGTGGGTTTTATCCGGGGTGCTCCAGTTTCCTCCCACACTCCAAAGACGTAAAGGATTGTCTCCAGTGTGTGTAGGTAAGCGTACGGGGTGATCGCTGATCGGCGCGGACTCGGTGGGCTGAAGGACCTGCTCTGTCTTGTATGTCTAAAGGAATGTAAAGTCACAGTACAGCGCAGGTACAGGCCCGTCAGCTCACAATGTCTGACCCAAACATGATGCCTCGGTAAACTAATCTCCTCTGTCTGCACCTGATCTATGTACTGCCATTCTCTGCATATCCATTAGTCTATTTGAAAGCCTTTTAAACGCCACTATCGCATATGCTCCACCACCACCCCAGGCAGCATCTTCCAGTCACCCCACCACTCTGTGTAAAAACCAACATGCCACCAACATCTCCTTTAAACTTTGTCCCTCTGGTCTTAAAATGATACAGAGTCCTGGTAAAGACACAAGACCCCTGCCACAACAGAGTTCCGCAATGAGTTTTTCACCTGAAATCGATGTATTTATTCTGAGCCAAACAGCACTGCAGGAAATGAAACTGAGTTGTAGATCAGTCTTCATCTCATTAAATGTTGGAACGGGCTTGAGGGGCTGTATGGCCTGCTAGCTGAGCTTGTGATAACCGCTGCCATTCCGTATATAAAATGCATTAGTGAAGTTATCGTGGTTTGAGTTTGAAAGTAATTTTGCATCTTTCTGCCTGTATCTTTGAGATGTTAATGAATGCTCACAAAACCAGACCTCCAACTGCCTCCCGGGCACTACATGCATTAACACCTACGGCTCATACAAGTGTCAGTGTGAGAAGGGATTCGAAGGAGACGGCATAATTTCCTGCATAGGTGAGGATTCTCGTGGGCCTGGTGAAAGATTCACCTTGTCAGTTGTGCCTCGGGTCTGAGCTAATGAGGTGGAGTGCAGCGACAATGTTTTCTCCTCCTCAGTGGGTAGGAAGCATTCCTCGGTTCGGTCGTGATCTGTGCTGGAGTGGCTTAGTCTGAAATCAGGGAAGGGTTAAATCGCAGAGAGATTCCCAATTCCGATTCAGCGCAGACAACAAATGCCTCCAGTTACTGCACCCTTTCGCCCATCTGTTTGTCAGTAGGTCACAGCCTCATGAACAATAGTCCCAGTTTCTCCTGTCCCGTGGATTGAGGTTTTAATATTTTTGTTTCTGACGTGCTCAGTGTCTACACTCTGTGTGCTCATGCCACTTTGTACAGTCTGTACGGAGTTTGTACGTTCTCCCTGCGACCGCATTGGTTTTTCCCCGGGCGCTCCGGTTTCCTCCCACATTCCAAAGACACAGTCCGAATGGCCTGCTTCCACACTATATCTCTAAAATTCAAACTCCAGTTTCGAGTTTTAATTGTTTTGTCATTCAGTGGGAATAAAATATTGCAATAGGATTCAGAATGAGCTGCTTCAAATTGAGCCTCAGAAGATAAAAGGCCGTGGACTGTTTTTTAGCCTTGATATGGGAAGGGGTGATATCAATGGCCTCCAGATAGTGAACAGAAAAACCTTCTCCTCTCCCTCCATATAAACCACAGCCATATTGGCCAGGGGAATGCATGTGGATGAAGACCAGCTCTCTCGAAGCCCTCTCTCCTGGAGACACTCAGCAGCACCCGGTTCATAGATCAGTGCTAATAAAATGAGAACTAGCTCCCACCCATGCAGTGCTCCCAAGGTTATGCATCTCCTGACAGTCCAAGATCCAAGGTGATTCCAAAGTCCACACATCCACCCACTGACAGCCAGATGCGGGCTGGCTTGTCTCTTGTATATGCCTGGGCCAATCTCTCGGGCTATGTCCCTGGCTGGCTCATTATATTGATCCCTGAGGATCAGTATTGTGATCCCTCTGATCCAGCCGGTAGGGGTGAATCTTTAGCAAAGAACAAAGTGCTGGAGGAACTCACCGGGTCAGGTAGCATCTGTGGAGGGAATGGACAGATGACGTTTCAGGTGGGACCCCCCCCCTCAGGACTCTTAACTCTTCAAGGATGAATCCTTGCTCCCCTTATGGCCCTGAATTTCTCGGGCAAGGATCTCTGTAAGTCCAGTAAATTCTCCGTTCTGCATTAAGTGCTGGTTGATTGCTCTGTCCTTTCCGCAGACAAAGATGAGTGCGTGATGGACCAAACCGTCTGCAGCCCCAACGCCTTCTGCATCAATACCCTGGGATCCTTCATGTGTGTTTGCCAGAATGGCCATATCGGTGACGGAGTTCACTGCGTGGGTAAGGAGCGCTTTGCCGGTCCCGGAGCTTGTTAATTGCCGAGCATTTGGGTCACTGATCAATGGATCGTTTAGCCCGTTGGAAGGAGGAAGGGTGGACGAGGCACTACTCCTGTCCTTGGCCTGCTGCTTGGCTCAGAGTGGAATCGCAGTTAACTGGCGGGTTGGAAAGACCTTGCAGAAATAAACTGCAGCATTGTCCGCAGTGAATCTACAGCACAAGTGGCACAGCTGATAGAGCTGTTGGCTCACTGCGCCAGAGACCTGGGTTCGATCCTGACCACGGGTGCTAATCCGTGTAGCGTTTGCACGCTCTCCCTGTAACCACATGAGTTTGTCCCTGTAACTACATCTCCTTTTAAACTTTGCAACCCTCACTTTAAAGCTATGCCCTCCAATCTTTGAAGGCAAGCAAACTAGATGCCTTCTTTACCACTCAGATCTGCCTGCAATGCCACCTGCAGAATCAATGACGTCTGATCTCTCCACCTTATTCTCCAGCCAGTTGTGTATTGCTTCAGTTACAAAGACAGGTCACTGCATATTTTATTAGTAAAGTGCCTCCTATTTGGAATTATTCCTTTTGGGTACAACCGCCAGGGACAATTTCACTCCCTCTGGCTTACTGGTTCAATTTCTTAAAGCTCAAAGAGATATTCTAGCCATTTTTAAACTAAGCACAGTGCCCTCCATAATATTTGGGACAAAGACCCATCATTTATTTATTTGCCTCTGCTCCACAATTTGAGATTTGTAATAGAGATTTGTGGTTAAAGTGCACATTGTCAGATTTTAATAAAGGCCATTTTTATACATTTTGGTTTCACCATGTAGAAATTACAGCTGTGCTTATACATAGTTCCTCCATTTTAGGGCACCATAATGTTTGGGACACAGCAATGTCATGTAAATGAAAGTAGTCATGTTTAGTATTTTGTTGCATATCCTTTGCATGCAATGACAGCTTGAAGTCTGCGATTCATGGACATCACCAGTTGCTGGGTGTCTTCTCTGGTGAGGCGCTGCCAGGCCTGTATTGCAGCCATCTTTAGCTTACGCTTGTTTTGGGGGCTAATCCCCTTCAGTTTTCTCTTCAGCATATAAAAGGCATGCTCAATTGGGTTCAGATAAGGTAATTGACTTGGCCACTCAAGAATTGACCATTTTTTAGCTTTGAAAAACTCCTTTGTTGCTTTAGCAGTATGTTTGGGATCATTGTCTTGCTGTAGAATGAACTGCCGGTCAATGAACTTTGAGACATTTGTTTGATAGGATGTGTCTATACACTTCAGAATTCATTATGCTACTACCATCAGCAGTTGTATCATCAATGAAGATAAGTGAGCCAGTACCTTCAGCAGCCATACATGCCCAGGCCATAACACCCCTACCACCGTGTTTCACAGATGAGGTGGTATGCTTTGGATCTTGGACAATTCCTTCTCTTCTCCATACTTTGCTCTTCCCATCACTCTGATATAAGTTGATCTTCGTCTCATCTGTCCACAAGACCTTTTTCCAGAACTGTGGTTGATCTTTTAAGTACATCTTGGCAAACTGTAACATGGCCATCCTATTTTTGTGGCTAACCAGTGGTTTGCATCTTGCAGTGTAGCCTCTGTATTTCTGTTCATGAAGTATTCTGCAGACAGTGGTCATTGTCAAATCCACACCTGACTCCTGAAGAGTGTTTCTGATCTGTCGGGCAGGGATTGGGATTTTTCTTTATTATAGAGAGAATTCTTCGGTCATCAGCTGTGGAGGTCTTCCTTGGCCTGCCAGTCCCTTTGCGATTAGTAAGCTCACCAGTGCTCTCTTTCTTCTTAATGATGTTCCAAACAGTTGATTTTGGTAAGCCTAAGGTTTGGCTGATGTCTCTAACAGTTTTTCTCTTGTTTCTCAGTCTCCTAATGGCTTCTTTGACTTTCATTGGCACAACTTTGGTCCTCATGTTGATAAACAGCAATAAAAGTTTCCAAAGGTGATGGAAAGACTGGAGGAAAGAGTAGGTGCTGAGAGCTCTCTTATATAACCATATAACCATATAACAACTACAGCATGGAAACAGGCCTGTCCGGCCCTACCAGTCCACGCCGACCATTCTCCCTGACCTAGTCTCATCTACCTGCACTCAGACCAGAACCCTCTAATCCCCTCCTATCCATATACCTATCCAATTTACTCTTAAATAATAAAATCGAGCCAGCCTCCACCACTTCCACCGGAAGCCCATTCCATACAGCCACCACCCTCTGAGTAAAGAAGTTCCCCCTCATGTTACCCCTAAACCTTTGTCCCTCAATTCTGAAGCTATGTCCCCTTGTTGGAATCTTCCCCACTCTCAAAGGGAAAAGCCTACCCATGTCAACTCTGTCCGTCCCTCTCAAAATTTTAAAAACCTCTATCAAGTCCCCCCTCAACCTTCTACGCTCCAAAGAATAAAGACCCAACCTGTTCAACCTCTCTCTGTAGCCTAAGTGCTGAAACCCAGGCAACATTCTAGTAAATCTCCTCTGTACCCGCTCCATTTTGTCGACATCCTTCCTATAATTTGGCGACCAGAACTGCACACCATACTCCAGATTCGGCCTCACCAATGCCCTGTACAATTTTAACATTACATCCCAACTTCTATGCTCGATGCTCTGATTTATAAAGGCAAGCATACCAAACGCCTTCTTCACCACCCTATCCACATGAGATTCCACCTTCAGGGAACAATGCACAGTTATTCCCAGATCCCTCTGTTCCACTGCATTCCTCAATTCCCTACCATTTACCCTGTACGTCCTATTTTGATTTGTCCTACCAAAATGCAGCACCTCACACTTATCAGCATTAAACTCCATCTGCCATCTTTCAGCCCACCCTTCCAAAAGGCCCAAGTCTCTCTGTAGACTTTGAAAATCTACCTCACTATCAACTACACCACCTATCTTAGTATCATCTGCATATTTACTAATCCAATTTGCCACACCATCATCCAGATCATTAATGTAAATGACAAACAACAGTGGACCCAACACAGATCCTTGGGGTACTCCACTAGACACTGGCCTCCAACCTGACATACAATTGTCAACCGTTACCCTCTGGTATCTCCCATTCAGCCAATGTTGAATCCATCTTGCAACCTCACTATTAATACCCAACGATTTAACCTTCTTAATCAACCTTCCATGTGGAACCTTGTCAAATGCCTTACTGAAGTCCATATAGACAACATCCACAGCCTTGCCCTTATCAATTTCCCTGGTAACCTCTTCAAAAAATTCAAGAAGATTAGTCAAACATGACCTTCCAGGCACAAATCCATGTTGACTGTTTCTAATCAGGCCTTGATTATCCAAATAATTATATATATTGTCCCTAAGTATCTTTTCCATTAATTTTCCCACCACAGACGTCAAACTAATAGGTCTATAATTGCTAGGTTTACTTTTAGAACCTTTTTTAAACAAAGGCACAACATGCGCAATGCGCCAATCTTCCGGCACCATCCCCGTTTCTAATGACGTTTGAAATATTTCCGTCATAGCCCCTGCTATTTCTGCACTAACTTCCCTCAATGTCCTAGGGAATATCCTATCAGGACCTGGAGACTTATCCACTTTTATATTTTTCAAAAGTGTCCGTACCTCCTCTTCTTTAATCCTCCTAATCCTCCTTAATTATACCTACATTAAGGAGGCATTTAAACATACCTGAGCAATTACAAACACCTGTGAAGCCATGTGTACCAAACATTATGGTGCCCTGAAACGGGGGCACTATGTATAAACGTAACTGTAATTTCTACATGGTGAAACCAAAATGTGTAAAAATACCCTTTAATAAAATCTGACAATGTGCACTTTAAACACATGTGATTTTTTCTAATACAAATCTCAAACTGTGGAGTACAGAGGCAAATAAATAAATGATTGGTCTTTGTCCCAAACATTATGGAGGGCACTGTATCTGGATGAGCACTTAATCTCCAAGGTTTAAAAGGCTGCGGACCATGTGTTGGCAAATGGGATTATCATCGAGGGTCGGCATGGACTCGGTGGGCCGAAGGGCCTGCTTCTGCGTCCTGACTCTGTGAATGCGATGAATAGGAACAGAGATCTTTCTGTTTATCTGGCAGCCACCAGCATCTGGACACCCTGGTCCCCGTGGTCAGTCTGTACGGCTACCTGCGGGTCGCAGAACAAAATGCGGATTCGTATGTGCACGCACCCGGAGAGTGGAATGCGCTGCAAGGGACCCTCGGCTGAGCTGTTGGAATGCAAGATACTCCAGCCATGCCCAGGTAAGCCACACCGGAATGCCCCTCCCCACAGTAAGGGAGAGGGTGGGGAGAGGGGGGGGGGTGGGGGGGGAGGGGTGGGGTGGGGGGGGGGGAGTAAAGCTGAGTCTGTGCGTGCTTTGGGAAAAAGGCTTTTTGCCCAAATCATGTTTGTGACCGCCCAGAAATATGATGTGAAATGCATAGAGGCCCTGGCATCAAACAACAAGCATGTCATGTGTAATGCAAGCTGAACAAAGTCCCTCTGTACATCAGACACCAATGTGGGCTGTGGCTTGCTTCAGAATGAGTTTGATTTACTTGCCAGAGATGTCAAGGTGTTGATCGTCCTACACATGGATCCCCTGGTAGAGTGTACACAGAGTCACACAGCATGGAAGAAGGCCCTTTGGCCCAACTTGCTCACGCCAACCAACACGCCCCTTCTACACTCGTCCCCACCTGCCCGCTTGGCCCATAATCCTCTAAACCTTTCCTATCCATGTACCTGTCCAAATGTCTCTTAAACATTCTGATTGTACCTGCCCCAACTACCTCCTCCGGCAGCTCATTCCATACATTCACCACCCTATGTGTAAAAGAAAGTTACCCCTCAGGTTGGTATTTAATCTCTTTCTCTCCCCCCCCCCCCACCTCACCTTAAACCTATGTCGTCTGGCTCTTGATTCTCCTAGTCTGGCCAAACGTTTCTGTGTATTTACCCGATCTCCCCAAGGACAATGTCCCAACCACCCCTCAGATCAGCCCTTGGGTTTCCAGCCCTCTCCCACCACTTGCTTGACACCTTGAAACTCCAGTGGTCCCTACGATTCCAACTCCCCTAGAGAGGGGTTGGGCAGGGCCGTCTTAACGCATGGGCCTGATGGGCACTTGCCCGGGGGCCCACGAGCATAGGGGCCCCATGCTGATCTGTGTATGTTAAGTGACTTGCAATAAATAAATACTACTTTAATAATGTAGGTTCAATAAGTGCTTTTTTCGCAACATTTTCGGTCACTAAGTGCTTCTCACAGCGATCTGTAAGTGCTTTTCGCAACAATGTAGCACCCTAAGTCCATCGCTAAGTGCTTTTCGGTAAGTGCTTTTCGCCGGCACGACAGGGGGGGGCTGGTAGGGAAAGGGGGGTGGGGGAGAGTAACGGTAGGGGCCCCAGTACACTGCTTTGCCCGGGGGCCCATAATGCTGTAAAAACGGCCCTGGGGTTGGGGGATTGGGGTTGTCACCATCTTACCCTCCAATTCCAGGGGAAGGAATCATGGACCTGCTGGAATTGGCCGCCCGGAAGCCTTGGCCAAAACCCCTCCCCGTGGCCCCAGCACACCGAGACCCTCCCGTGGTGTCCGAGGTGTGGGGGAACCGCCTGGCTTGCCGTTGAGAAGAGGCCACAGTGTGAACCATACCGTGAATCCCTCGCCCTGTGAGGACACTGATGGGCGGTTCTGCCGAGTGTAATGTTTCTGTGCCCCACAGCGAATGGGCAGTGGTCGGACTGGTCTCCGTGGTCTCCCTGCACGACCTCCTGCTCCGGCGACAAGAAACGGATCCGCGTCTGTGACAACCCCGCTCCGACCAACGGTGGCCTCGTCTGCACTGGTTCCTCCGAGCAGGCCATGCCCTGTGAAAGCCGGGACTGCCAAGGTAAGCTGGCAACCCCGCCAGCCACCCCCTGTACCACTGGCCCCAGCTGCGGCACTTTTCATAGTTTAGTTTTAGCGTGGAAACAGGGGGCCTTTGGCCCACCGAGTCCACCGAGCACACTAACACTATCCCACACAACAGGGGCAAGTTACAATCTTACCAAGCCCCAGTGCATCTTTGGAGTGTGGAAGGAAACCAGGGCACCCGGGGAAAACCCACGCAGATCACTAGGAGAATGTACAGGCACCGTACAGACAGTTACCCACAGTCAGGACTGAACCCGTCTCTCTGGCGCTGTAAGGCAGCAACTCTACTGCTGCGCCTTTTGTTGCCCCCTTGGGCTAAGGGAGGCCGCCCCGACCTGGCAACTCCAACAGCCTGACCGCAGGAGAGGACGGCAGGGGAAGAGAAAAGACATTCTGGCCTTCCATCACAGTGAGGAGGTGACTGGAGGAGACTCACTGTGATGGATGTTTCTGTTGTTTTGTTTTGTGTTGGTTGTGACTGTGTGTGTAATTGTTTATTGTTATTGCTCTATTGCTGGACCGTGGGTGACCTTTCATTTCACTGCACATCTTGTATGTGTATGTGACAAATAAACTTGACTTGGGTGCCCAGTGACTTGCTGGACAAGTGGACAGACACACAGCTGGTGGGGGAGGGGGCGGGGGTGGGGGTGGCAGTGGGCAGCCGGCAGCCCGGAGTCAGGAACCTTAACACCGAATGCGTGATCGATGCATGAGCCATGTCTGTGCCCGGGGTTTGAGGGAGAGGCAGGAGACCCCATGGCGGCTCCCCTGCACATGTGGAGAGAGAGAGAGAGAGAGAGAGCCGCAGTGTCTAGAGCTGTCGGCGCCTGGCTGAGTTGCAACACTCCCTCGCCGGTGGGTGGAAGACCTCTCTGGCAGCTAGTCCCACAGTGGAGTGTAACGCAATGCCCAACATCACTGTGAGACAGGCACACAGCGCTGCACGAACTCAGCGGGTCAGGCAGCATCTCTGGAGGAAGAGGACGGGTTACGTTTCGAGCCGGGACCCGTCTTCCCCTTCACCCCTTCCTCGTCTCAAGAGATGCTGCCTGAGCCGCTGAGGCACTCCAGCACTTCGTATCTATCCTCGATATGAACCTGTGTCTGCCGTTCCTTTCCAACGTCACTTTGGCCAACTTCACATGTTGAAAGACTGGAGCGACTAGGCTTGTATACACTGGAATTTAGAAGGATGAGAGGGGATCTTATTGAAACGTATAAGATTATTAAGGGGTTGGACACGTTAGAGGCAGGAAACATGTTCCCAATGTTGGGGGAGTCCAGAACCAGGGGCCACAGTTTAAGAATAAGGGGTAGGCCATTTAGATCGGAGATGAGGAAAAACTTTTTCAGTCAGAGAGTTGTGAATCTGTGGAATTCTCTGCCTCAGAAGACAGTGGAGGCCAATTCTCTGAATGCATTCAAGAGAGAGCTAGATAGAGCTCTTAAGGATAGCGGAGTCAGGGGGTATGGGGAGAAGGCAGGAACGGGGTACTGATTGAGAATGATCAGCTATGATCACATTGAATGGCGGTGCTGGCTCGAAGGGCCGAATGGCCTCCTCCTGCACCTATTGTCTATTGTCACTCCAAACAAACTTATCAGCTCCCCACTGCTCATTGTGGGATCCTGCTCTGTGCAAGTCAGTCACTGCCCCACAGGCCTGACAACAAAAGGCTGAGACCACAGTGACCTGCTAAAAGGAGATGGAGATTCACAAATGCTCCTTTCTCGTGCCCCAGTGTAAAACCAGTGACAGGAGTCCGGTGGCACGATGATATCTGCCTGTGTGCGGGGTCAGAATCCTCTCCCCCCATCAGCTCTGGTCTCTGGACACAAGGAGAGTGAGAGTTTGCGGGCGGAGGCAACGATGCTGACGAGCTCCGTTGATATTTATTGTTGCTGTTTGGTTTCAGTCACTGGGTTCTGGTCATCGTGGACACCGTGGAGCCCTTGTCCGGTCAGCTGTGGCATTGCATTCATGAAACGTTCTCGGCTCTGCAACGCTGCGTTTGCCAAGAAAACTCCGAGTTATTGCCAGGGGTATAATCAAGAGGAAAGGTCGTGCGGCTTTCCGGTAAGGGATGGTTTTTAATGTTCCGCGGAAGGGCTCCGGCCCGACACATCCATTCCTGTCCATTTCCCTCCACAGATGCTGCCTGACCCGCTGAGATCCTCCAGCGGTTTGTTTTCATCAATGATCCGCTCGTTCATTCGGTCCAAAAGCATTCGGCGCAGATGTGGTGTGACTGAGACGTGCACTGAAAACCACAGTGAGCATTTAGCAGGTGATGGCTAGTCCTTCACCAGAGACACCAAGACCTGATGTGGAAGGAGGTGGTGGTGGTACAATAGAGTTGCAGCATCTTCAGACTCTTGTGTTGCCACCTTTCACCTTCCAGCCTCTGTCCATTCCTTCCCCCCCCCCCCTCGCCTGCCTCCAACATGACTCTATCTGCCCACCTCCCTCCTCACCTGGTACACCTATCACTTCCAGCCACTGCCTCACCCTTCCTCTTCCACTTTGTGTTGGCTAACTTCTTTCTACACTCTCAGTCTAGTTTTGTTTAGTTTCGAGTTACAGCGCGGAAACAGACCCTTCGGCCCACCGAGTCCGCACCCATCCCCGCACACCGATACTATCCTACACACACTGGGGACAATTTACATTTACACCAAGCCTATTGACCTAAAAACCCGCACGTTTTTTGGAGCGTGGGAGAAAAAAAACGAAGATCTCAAGGGTACAAACTCCGTACGGACAGCATCCGTGGTCAGGATCGAACCCGGGTCTCTGGCGCTGTAAGGCAGTAGCTCTACCGCCGCGCCACAGTGCCGCCCTTGTTGCAGTGTCTCGACCCAGAATATCGACTATCCCTCACCCTCCACAGACACTATCTGACCCGCTGAGTTCCTCCAACAGTTTGCTTTTTTGCTCAAGGGTTGGGCATTTCTTGGGTTATCAGAAAAAAAAGTGAAAAGAACCATTAAAGTGGGAAAATGAAATCAATCCGATATAATTGGGCAAGAAATTCTCCAGCTCCCCTGGTATGTTACACTTGTGCCTCTGACATGCATGTATGAATGGCCACTAAAATAAATGATCAGCTTTAAAACAAAATTCCACTAAGATAAAGATCTGCTTCAAAATGTGCTTGCCTACAGTCACAGGTGTAAGTATTTAATGGTATTTTTCAATGTTTTTACCAAGGATTAATATTTGAGGAATTTAGCTCTGCGACCATTGGCACATCCAGTCGAGTAAAACACTTTATCTTGAAATTTGTAAACATGTTCCCGATTCGTTTGCCAATTCTGCTAGACCTGTTTTACAACTCAGAGTCCAGAAGGGCCCCTGTGCTACTCTCCATAGACTTGGTTGTTCAAGTCTCTGCTGCCCGTGCTCTAACCCACACCATCTCTTCAACCCATCGCAACTTCCTGTTAGTATAAGAAAATAACTGCAGATGCTGGTACAAATCGAAGGTATTTATTCACAAAATGCAGGAGTAACTCAGCAGGTCAGGCAGCATCTCAGGAGAGAAAGAATGGGTGATGTTGCTTATTCACAAAAGGCAAAGGAATGGGTGACTTTGCTTATTCACAAAATGCAGGAGTAACTCAGCAGGTCAGGCAGCATCTCAGGAGAGAAGGAATGGGTGTCGTTTCGGGTCGAGACCTTTAAGGGTCTCGACCCGAAACGACACCCATTCCTTCTCTCCTGAGATGCTGCCTGACCTGCTGAGTTACTCCTGCATTTTGTGAATAAGCAACTTCTTGTTATCTAGGAAGGAACTGCAGATGCTGTTTTTTTTTACCGAAGATTGACAGAAAATGCTGAAGTGACTCAGCAGGTCAGGCAGCATCTCTGGAGAAAAAGGTTGGGTGATGTTTCAGTTTGGAACCCTTATTGTGTCTTTCTTCTTCTGTATGAACCAGCATCTGCAGTTCCTTCCTTCACATTGTTGTCTGCTTCACTGCGAAATCTCCTCAAGGTATGCCTAGTCTGAAGAAGTTCTCCTCCTCTCAAATCTGAAGAAGGATTCCGACCTTTTTTTCTCCAGAGATGCTGTCTGACCCGCTGAATTACTCCAACATTTTGTGTGCATCTTTGACCTGTTAAGTGGTGTGTCGATTTTTCAATTCTAAACTCTATTTTCAAATGCCTTCATGGACTCATCCCCTCTGTCTCTGACACCTCCTCCAACCCAAGTTTCTGTTTCTGACCTGATTGCCCCCGAGTTGGGAATAACCTCCCCAAACATGTCCACCCTTTCACCTCCCTCTCCTCCTTTAAGATGCTCCTCGCCCTCATCTCTCAGATGACATTGGATGCCAATGTGGATCAAGACTATTTGTTTGGTGAACTGTCTTTCTCACAATGCTTTGACTGAGTTAATAGAACTGGTTGAACTGTTCCTCCTTGCCCATAGTTTGGATGTTATTTTTCTGATTTTGTTTCTCTTTGAACAGGTTGATTACTGCAAATACCTGACCCATCCTACAGATTCGTGGGTCTTAACAGGAAAATGGACGTAAGGGTGTGTTCAGTATTGCCGACCATCTGCTGGTAAACCATATACCTCCAGGGTACAGCACAGTGCATCAGGCTGTATTTTTGTAAATGTATTGTTTATATATTAAACGCCCGCAGTCTTGAAGCATTCTGACTTCTCATTGTTAAGTATTCTGATTCAAATTATTATCTAATAAAAGAGTGAAGATTTGAACCTTTTGTCTCTGTGCTAACTGCTCTCTTAAATTAAGGATTGATTTTGGACCAGTGGTGTCTTAGGGTCATACAGTGTGGAAACAGGCCCTTCGGCCCTACTTGCCACACTGTCAATTTGACCCATCTACACTAGTCCCACCTGCCTGCGTTTGGGCCATATCCCTCGAAACCTGTCCTATCCATGGACCTGTCTAAATGTTTCTTAAACGGCGTCATAGCTCTGTGATAGTACAGTCAGGACCTTTTCCAAACGGTGCAAATATCAGACTAGAGGGCATAACTTTAAGGTGAGAGGGCAATGTTTAAAGGAGATGTGCGGGAAAAGTTTTTTTACACAGAGATTGGAGGGTGTCTCGATTGCCCTGCTGGCAGTGGTGGTGGAGGCAGATACAATGCTGGTGTTTAAAAGGCTTTTGGATGGGCACTTGGATATGCGGGGAATGGAGGGATATGCATAATTTAATTTAGTTTAGAAATACAGCGCGGAAACAGGCCCTTTGGCCCACCGAGTCAGCGCCGACTGGCGATCTCCGCACATTGACACTACCTTACACACACCAGGGACAATTTTGCATATTATACTAAGCCAATTAACCTACAAACCTGTACGTCTTTGGAGTGTAGGTGGCAATGGAAAATCTCGGAGAAAACCCACACAGGTCACAGGGAAAACATACAAATGTCGTACAGACAAACACCCGTAGTCAGGATCGAACCCGGGTCCCTGGTGCTGTAAGGCAGTAGCTCTACCGCTACGCAACCTTGCCACCCTCATGTGTAGGAAGAGATGAGTTTAGCTTGCATCATGTTTGGCATCGATTGTGGGCCAGAGGGGCTGTTTCTATGCTGTGCTTCTCCATGTTCTTGTGACCAGATTAGGATTTCCAGCCGATGTATCGTCTGGATTGGGACAATATTCCAGAGCCATTAATGAGGTGAAAGCTGAATCTGTAGAAAATCATTGGACTATCCAACAGTGTCAAGTTGGCTTTTCGAAAAGGAAGACTGTTTGATAAATTCTTTACGATTGTATTAAAGAAGGTAAATAAATAGGAGCCAGATTTGGATTCTTTACTATTATTTACGTCATATACTAAAGACTTGGATGAAGGGTTCCCAGCGAGCTGCACACAGCAGAAGGTCCCAGTGAGCAACAGCCATATCCCGTCAGCAGGGCCGGCTCGCCCGCTGCGGAACCGGGAGAGGGAAGTCGCCGAGCCCAGCCCCAGCCCGCCCCCGAAGACCGGGAACCTGAGAGGAGGTGGAGGAAGTCGGAGACAGCGGCAGATGCTGGACAAAGGGCTGGTAAGAAGGAACCGGGGTCTTACCTTCCCCGCCCTCCAGGGCCGTTTTTACAGCATTATGGGCCCCCGGGCAAAGCAGTGTACTGAGGCCCCTACCGTTACTCTCCCCCACCCCCCTTTCCCTACCAGCCCCCCCCTGTCGTGCCGGCGAAAAGCACTTACCGAAAAGCACTTAGCGATGGACTTAGGGTGCTACATTGTTGCAAAAAGCACTTGCAGATCGCTGTGAGAAGCACTTAGGGATGGAAAAGCAAAGCACTTAGGGAGCTAATTGTTGCGAAACAGATCGCTGTGAGAAGCACTTAGGGACCGAAAATGTTGCGAAAAAAGCACTTATTGAACCTACATTTTTAAAGTAGTATTTATTTATTGCAAGTCACTTAACATACACAGATCAGCATGGGGCCCCTATGCTCGTGGGGCCCCGGGCAAGTGCCCATCTGGCCCATGCGTTAAGACGGCCCTGCCGCCCTCAACATCAGCTGCGGAGGTGCCCCCGGTACACGAAGGGAGCAGAGAAAGGAGGGGGACAATGGGTCGTGGGATGACCAGATGTAATCGGCCTTTATGGCCAGCAACAGTTGCGACTGAAATGACCCCAAAATCTGGTGACCCTTGCATATAGACTCAGTGGGCTGTTTATAGGCACTATGTACTTATTGTACTTACGTATGGCAATAATCTCACAGATCTGTACGCAAAAAAAAAAGAGTTTCACTGTATCTTGGTACACATGATAATAAATGAGCCGCTGAACCTCATGGACGGTGCGTACTATAAACAACTTTGCTAATTAAAAAAAGATAGGGAGATCAGCAAATTGTGGGGACACAAAGGAGTAAAGATAGATTAGGTGAATGGGTAAAATGTTGGCAGATGAAGTATAATGTGGGAACAGGCAAGGTTGTCCATTTCGGAAGGAAGGTTGAAAAAGCATATTATTTAAAATTCTAGAAAGAGCTCTTAAGGATAGCAGAGTCAGGGGGTATGGGGAGAAGGCAGGAACGGGGTACTGATTGAGAATGATCAGCCATGATCACATTGAATGGTGGTGCTGGTTCGAAGGGCCAAATGGCCTACTCCTGCACCTATTGTCTATTGTCCTCAAATCTCTTTCATATAAAAGGAATGAGATTACAAAATGGGATCTGGGGGTCGGTGCACAAAACGCAAAGGAATGATGTGCAGATACTGCAAGTAGGGAAGGATATTGGAACATTAAGCTTCATTGCAAGGGGTGTAGAGTTTAACTGGGGAAGTTCTGATGCAACTACAAAGACCCTGCCTGGAGTACAATTTTGGTCTCCGCATTTAAGGAAGGAAAGAGTTGGAGGCAATGCAGAAAAACATCAGTGGGGATGGGGTGGATGTATGAAGAGAGGTTGTGTATACTTATTGGAGTTTTTAAAAAAAAGGGAAATTATGTTGAGATATACAAAATTGCTGAGAGCAAGTCTCGCCTTAGGTGGGTATTACAATGAGGAGCATGGTTTCAAATTAAGGGGTTGCCCATTTCAAATTGAATTGAGACAAAGATAGATTTATTTTTAGTAGATTGTGGTTCTTTGAAAATGTCTACCCAGAGAGTTGTGAATGGTTCAAGGCTGAGATTGACAAGAGAATCAAACTACGAACGAGGGATGTAGGGAGAGTGTGCGAAAGTGGTGCTGAAGCCAAGGTTGGATCAGCCATGATGATGGTGAATGGTGGAGCATTCTCCAGGAGCTGATTAGACAGTAGGGTGCAACACTAACCCGAATGGACCCTGCAAAAGGTTTAATTTAGTTTAGGCATTCAGCATGGAAAGAGGCCCTTCAGCCCCCAACAACCATTGATCACCCGTTCACACTAGTTCTATGTTGTCCCACTTTTGCATTCACTCCCTACACATTTAGGGAATTTTCTTATGCAGATTAACCTACAAACCTGCACATCTTTGGGATGTGGGAGGAAACCAGAGCACCCAGAGGAAACCGACACGATCACAGTGAGGACGAGCAAACTCCACACAGTCAGTACCCGAGGTCAGGATCGAACCCGGGTATCTGCCGCTGTGAGGCAGCAGCTCTGCCAACTACGCCACTGAGAATGCTCAATTAACCTACTGGCGTTGGATAACACGTGAACAGAATTTACTGTTATGATGGATCTAGATTAAATTGGGTGCAAATCCTAAAATTAAAATCTGTCCACGAGTTATCCAACACCATTAAGTGAAGTGAGCTTTATTATCTGCAAGAAGACTATTTGCACCAACACATTGGATAATTTGATGGTTTAATTCATTTTAAAACATCAAAGGCAGAAACTGATATTCAATGCAGCACAGAGTTCAGTACTCAGTCACATCAGTCAATGATCACACATTTGTTCATATTTATCAAATTTCCACGACATCCAGAGGGTGTGGTTTAGCATCACACACGTTCACTGTTCACATGTTGCTGGAGTTCCTGTACAATATTATAATGGCCCGCTTTACTTTCCACACTGCTTACATGGTGTAGGCAACCCAGTAAATGACATTGACTGCAGCGAAAGCAGCTGGGAAGACGGCTCGTGCGTAGATGTCAATGGTGTCGGAGTCGATCGGCTTGAATATGGACTTCAGCGTCAGCTTCTTGTTCAGCGACGTGCCACGTGTATTCGCTCGCGCCTTTCCATTCTCAACCTCATCTCCGTGGAGCATCCGGTTGGCCCGGTGCAGTCTGTTGGACATCAGCAGCTCGTGGTTCACCCCCGCCGCTGACAGGGAGAACAGGACGATGGCATGTTTCCCACTTGTCTTAAATTCCTGCAATAAAAAGAGAGATGTACATTTCTCCCACGCCTTTCATGCCCAAGACACCACAAGGCCAATTAAATACACCCGGTGTGTCACTGTCGTAATGTAGCAGACCCCATGGGCTAATATCGCACACCAAATTCACACAGAGAGTTGTGGACATAGCCCAGATCATCAAGCAAACAAACCTCCCTTCCATCGACTCCACCTAAACTCCACACTGTCTCTTCAAGGCCACCAGCATAATCAAGGATGAGTCTCACCCTGGCCATTTCTTCTCCCCTCTCCCATCAGGGCAAGAGGTACAGAAATGTGAAAATGCATACCTCCAGATTCAGGGACAGTTTCTTCCCAGTTGCTAACAGGCAACTGAACCATCGTATCAACAACTGGAGTGTGGCCTGACATACCACCTACCTCATTGGAGATCCTTGGGCTATCTTTATCTTGCACTCCACGTCATTCCCTTTATCCTGTATCTGTACACTGTGCACAGCTTGATTGTAATCATATATAGTCTTTTTGCTGACTGGATAGCACGCAACAAAAAAGCTTTTCACTTTACCTCGGTACATGCACCAATAATAAACTAAACACAAACACCACGCAGTAAGGACCAGAGAGCTGCTCATGGGGGATAACAAGTATTGAGACCAGGCCAACGTTCCGTTTGCTCCTCTTCAACACATGCCCCGAATTTCTCCTTGGAGAGCAGGCACAGCTTGTTTTAACATCATATCCGTGACGGCACTTCTGATAGCGTAGTACCTTCTTAGCACTGCACGATGGACGTAGAGCAGTACTAAGGCACAAGAACAGGGCCTTCAGCCCACAATGTCAGACTGTGCTGAACATTATGTCAAGACCCTCTTATCTACCTGCATATAATCCATATCCCTTCATTCCCTGCATATCCATTGGCCTATCCAAAAGCCTCTTAAATGCCACTATAGTATCTGTGTCAAACCCCACCCCTGGCTGTGTGTTCCAGGCACTCACCACCCACTGCACTCCTCTTTTAAACTCTCACCCTCTCACCTTAAAACTACTGTATGCCCTCTCATATTTGATTTATTTAATCTTGGGAAAAAAGAGTTCTGACTATCTACCCAATGTGAATCAACTGGTGCAACTGAATAATGCCAGCCGCAGGAGATGTCAGCCCTGGAGTTTATGCTGGAACCTCTGGAGTGGGGCTTGAATGTACAAAGCTGCAATGCAGAGACAAGAGGTCGTGTCACAGTTCAGACCACATGTGGAGGTAGAAATGCCTCAAGCACATGTACCACAAGATCTCTCGACCCGAAACGTCACCCATTCCTTCTCTCCCGAGATGCTGCCTGACCTGCTGAGTTACTCCAGCATTTTGTGAATAAGATCCCCTTTACACTGTACTGACAATGTCGTCCATCAGTAATTAGCAGTCTTCCCCAGGGAGTCGGTCTGGACATTGCCTGGCGCAGCTGAATCATACCAACCGCAGAGGGTTCAGAGCCATTCCCTCAATGGACTGTTCTCTGCTCTTTGCAGTTGGAATTCCCTTTGTCATCCGTAATGAAAATATGGGAAACTTAGAACAGTACAGCACAGGAACAGGCCCTTCGGCCCACAATGTCCGTGCCAAACAATGTGCCACGTTAAATTAATCTCTTCGACCTGCAAGTGATCTATATCCCTCATTCCCTGCACCTCCACGTACCTATCTAAAGATCTCTTAAACACCACTATCCCATCTACGCCCATTACCCCCCAGAGCAGCACGTTCCGGGCACCCACTATTCTCTGTGTAAAAAAACTTGCCCGTCCATTCCCTTTAAACATTCCCCCCTCTAACTTAAAGCTATACCCTCTTGTGTTTTGACATCTCCACCCTGGGAAAAAGGTTCTGACTGTCTATCCTTATCTAACACTCTCATAATTTTATAACTTCTATCAGGTCTCCCCTTAGCCTCTGAAACTCCCGAGAAAACAATCCAAGTTTGTCCAGCCTTTCCTTATAGCTAGCAGGGGAAACAATGGCAAGGGTTCCACCCCTCAGCAATTATCCTTTATCCCCAGAGAAATACCCTGCCCAGGAACATGAGCAGCGTGTTACTTTTTGCAACTTAATTCCATAGGTAGACAGGAAGCAGGTGACCTTACAACCCAGCGGTATGAATATTGATTTCTCTAACTTCAAATAACCTTTGCATTCCCTCTCTCTCCGACCCACCCCCACCCTAGTTGTCCTGCTAGTTTCCCTGTTGTCCTGCTTAGTTTCACCTTTTGTATCCATTCGAAATCAGCTTCTCCACAGCCAACAATGGACCATTGTGGGCTCCACCTTTCCTTGATCATCATGCTGGCTTTGATTTGTTCTTTTCATACCTTTCATTCGTTTGTTCTTTATACCTTTTCATACCTCTAGTTTCCCTCTCCCCTGACTCAGTCTGAAGTAGGGTCTCGACCCGAAACGTCACCTATTCCTTTTCTCCAGAGATGCTGCCTGACCCGCTGAGTTACTCCAGCATTTTGTGTCTACCTTAGATGAGCAAGGCAGTTCGACTCCATAACTTAAGGTGAAGAGTTTTATTTTTGATTTCATACTCCACGACAATAAATGTTCACACCACATTTCGTCCTAAGTTGTTGAATGCTCTGCAAAAATATCACCCACCTGCCCACTTGTTTTATTTGCCTTGATTTTTGCACGTTGCTTCCTCATGTAATCTGCGTTGTAGTGGGCAAAGGCGTACTCAATGAGGGCAGCAAAGACGAAGACGTAACAGATCCAGAAGTACACGTCCAGCGCTTTAATCGCAGATGCCCGGGGTAAGGACTTCCTCGCACTGATCATCAACGTTGTCATGGTCAGCACTGTGGTGATACCTAAAGTAAAGGCACAGGTTGAGTTCCAGAGTGACTGTCATAGAGCACGGAAGCAGGCCCTTCGGCCCAACATGTCCATGCTAACCAAGATGCTCCCTCCGTCTGTGCTAATCGCATTTGCCTGTGTTTGGCCCATATCCCTCTAAACCTTTCCTATCCATGTATGGTCCAAAAGTCTTTTAACCTGTTCACGGCCAAGATTTTTTTTCACTTGTATACTCGGACCCAAGTATACTCGGGGGTGGCACTGAACCGATTAAGTGTTGTTGTAGTATCTGCCCCAACTACCTCCTTTGGCCGCTTGTTCCACACACCCTGTGTGGAAATGCTGCCCCTCAGATTCCTATGAAATATTTCCCCTCTCACTTTATGCCCGCTAGTTCTCGATTCCTCTACCCTGGGAAAAAGTGCTTTCACCCTTCCACTGTGACAGTTTCAGTACACAGGGGTTCTGGGAATTTAACGACTCAGTTGATTGATACTTTACTGTCACATGTACCTGGGTACAGTGAAATGCTTAGGTTTTGCACACAACCTGATAAAATCATACAGCAGACCTCACCTAGTCAGCCGCCTTGTTTCTGGCACTGAGAGAGTTACAAGGGTTCACCAGGCAGTCCTATCTTCTGCCTGCCGTCGCATGTAGCAGCAAGTGGCACCCACCCCCCTCGCCGGATCCCCACTCATTCCTGGTGCGATCCGCCAGGTCCCACCTTCGCTATTACGTAGGAAAGTGGAGCAAAGGCCAGATATCAGAGAAGCAACGATCTTAATGAAGGGCGTAGCAGGCTCAAGGGGCCGAGTAACCTGCTCCTACACTTACTTCTTCCATTTTTATCTTAGTCATGGAAAATTATTTTTCACTACTCAATTAGCAAACCTGCAGCCCACCCAAAATACTACACGGGGAAAACTCTCAAAGTTCTGCTCCCAATTCTCTGCTATGCGTGCCACAACACAAATGTATAAACTGTATGGTCTTTGTTTCGTGGTTTCACTAGCAGTTGTACACCAGGTCCAAAGTATCCTGGATAGCTACCCTGTGTGGCGCCAAAAGGAGGAACTCAGCGGGTCAGGCAGCACCTGTTTGTGAATGGACAGATGACTGAAGAGGTGTCCCGGCCCATAATGCCATCTGTCCATTCACTCCACGGAAGCCGGCCGGCACTCTGAGTTACTTGGGCACTTTGTGTTTTGCTCAGGGTTCCAGCATCTGCAGTCTCTTTGTGACTTTAAGCATTGGCTCATGGTCTGCAGATGTGGAGGTGTCTGCAAGGCTGAGGGCTGGATGAAGGTGAAATGGTAACCTGGCTTTGGAAGGCAAGCGTGGATCTTTGGGTACATCACCTAAGGAGACTCTTGCAGGCACAGCTGACTGACTGATCCAGAAGGACACCCAGGACATCGCCACCAGCAGGATGGAAGGCATGTAGGATTGGATGATGTAAACACCTCTGTTCCTCCGCAGACGGAAACGAAGACTCAGGCGTGGAAATTGACCTGCTGGGGAAATAAGAGAGAAGTTGAGGGTTTGAATGACTCTCATTTGTGCAAAGATTGATCACCACACGCCCCAGCACAGCCACCTTGCGTCTTTGCTTCTCTCCTGCTCTGAAGGTGCCAGCCTAATTTCCACTATATTTATGCAGACATTGGTGTAGCACAGAGACCTTGACCAAGGGAGTTTCTGCTGTGACAGGGCCAGGAAATAGGCACCAGCTGTGGAAAGGAAAAGGAATGACGGGATTGAACCCAAAACCCTGCACTCACCCCATTCACCAATGGCCACAGCGAAGGATACGACAGGGTTAATTCCCTGTGAAGCTCACACACACACACACCAAAGCAGTGGCTTCTACCAATGAGGCTAAAACAGGGATCAAAATGGAAGCCTCCCACGTGAGGGTTTTATAATCAGCTTTTTTTTTTAGAAAGATGAATAGATCAGCATGCTTTACTTAAATATTAAACTGGGGCCCGTTCTGTTTCCACTGCACTGGTCAGGATTTACCTTTCATTCAATATCACCGCAAAACAGACATTTTAATCACTATCATCCCGTCAGTTGTTGGGGCTTCTCCTGCATAAAATGGCTGCTCCTTTCCAACATTACCACAGTGACCACAGAGCTATTTAATGGCTGTAAAACAATTTGGGACATTTGAACAGAGCATAAAAGGAGCTAGAAAAGTGCAAGTCTTTCTTTGAGCTCCAAGCCTTTACTGACAAATGTTCACGACATCAATCTACATGCCACACGCTCAATGTAGCAGTGAGGGTGGATCTGGAAGACGAAGGCTTGGGAAAAACAAGAACTACCAGTGCGCCACTAGACTGGTGTTCTAGGAATTAAACCTGTACGTCCGCCACAGAAAACCATCACTGCTCATCATCAAATTGAACATCGCTGTGTGAACCAGATGTTCAGTGGATGGGATGGCTGGTGAACGGAATTCACAATGTACGTGGCAACCTTTGAATAAAAGATCAAGCATGAAGGCTGCTTTATCCTTTGAGCTCCCTGCATCAGACTGTTGATATTTTAACTCAATACTTTACTTCCTTTGGTTTAGTTGGTCAATGTTTTGAGAGGCAGAGTTCAATGATCTGCAGTAAGGATAAAAATTCGACAAAGAACAGAAAATATCCAAAACATTCCCAATAACACTGAAGGTATTAAATTTGATGTCCAACTTCAGGGGTGTTTTTGCTGACCCCCAAATGTAAACAATTAAGAAATCAAATTATATTATGTGGATATGCCAACCTTAGGACAACCCAGTGGTATTGCCTCACAGCTTCAGTGACCCCGGTTCGATCCTAACTAACCTGGCTTGCATGCACACTCTTTATCACTTGTTGCGTCTATAAAAACACCCAAGTCCCTTTGAACATCAACTTCTGCGAATCTCTCATTAACTATGGCTTTCCCCTCTCTTATGTTCATAAGAGGAAAAGGAATGGGAGGGGAATGTAGCACCAAAGTTAACAGGAGCTGGATGCAATAGGAACTATTTAAGATTAACAGTAAAATAACTCCCGACAATCACTGCTGATTTATGTTTTTACAGTTTCAGCATGATATTGGCAATACTAGCAAGTCTGAGTCTGAAGAAGGGTCCCGACCCAAAACATCACCTCTTCATGTTCTCCAGAGATGCTGCCTGACCCGTTGAGTTACTCCAGCACTGTGTCTTTTTTTGGCAAACCAGCATCTACAGTTCCTTGTGTTTCCACTATCAGCAATTACTGCCCACCTCTTACAGTGCTTCGGAAGGTGGTCTTCGAGTGCCTATCGCAGTCAGAGAATTAATTCAACTTGCATCGTCTGGATTTTATCCAGACTCAATTCAAACAATGACCTGGGTGATGATGATGGTGTGCCTGATATTTTGAAGCAGGCATACCTGCATGGAGCGCAGGGCATCTGCCTCAGTTTAGTGTTTCACCTGAAATACAACAGCGTGAGAGTGCCGATCTCTGTCAGTACCACATGGTGGACTCCGTCCAAATGCTCAAATGTCTTACACTCAAAACCAATAGCATTCTGCTCTGATGAAGGGTCTCGACCCGAAATGTCACCAATCCATTTTTTCCTGAGATGCTGTTCATTTTTATTACATACTAGACCAAGTGGACCCGTTGGGCCCAAACCTCTCCTGCATTGGTGCAGCACCCTGTCCTCCCCCCCCTCCCTCTCTCCTCAACCCCCCCTCCCCTCTCCCTTGTCCCCCACTCCCCCCTCCCAAACCTCTCTTGCATTGGTACACCACCCTATCCTCCCCCCCTCCCGTCTCCTGAACCCCCCTCTCCCTTCTCCCCCACTCCCCCCTTCCCTCCTCCCCTCCCCCTCCCCTCCTTTTAAACTTTGAAATGTGAATAATTTTAAAAATATACCACCGATTTCAATAAAACTACTTGCATTATCACTAAAGGGACGACGGTGAGTAAGGTGGGCCTAAAATTGCCCCGCTATCGTGTACCGTTTTGGCTGAAGTTCAGTCACAAACAAGATAACAAACAAGAGTTTTAGTATATAGATTAGCATGGTAGTCAGGACAAATCTTTTGTTTGTTTGTTTGTTTTTATGTCTTGTTTGTTTTGTAAAGCGTCTTTGAGTATCTTGAAAAGCGCTATATAAAATAAATGTATTATTATTATTATTATTAGTCAGAGGTCAGACCGCTACCAATCAAGGGAACATCAAAATAATACAAACAGTGAGAACATAAAAGGGACATTTTCGGACTATCATGGGAAGAGTTCTTTGGTGTTGCCAGAGAACTTGCCGTAACACCTGTGTAGTTTTTTATACTCATTTGGCACTTTGGCCCAAAATTTGTTGGATCCAGATCCAAATCCAAAAGTGAGGCATAGGGCAGGAGATGAGTGAGGATAATAATGTGGGTGGACAGCACAAACCAACACAGTCGTTGATTCCTCTTTTATTTTCAGTGGGGAATGATCAACTCTTCAAGGTGACGGCTGCTCTTGTCAGCAGGCAGAGAGGCTTTGTTTTGCCCATGATGTGGACAGAATTTAAAGCTTCAGGCAATTCTCAGGAGGAAAGAAGGCAACTAGATTCAAAGTCAGAGCTGGAACAGATCATCTAGGAGCTACGGTAAGTTTGGGAAAGGAAGTATAAGTTGTTGCAATTGAAAAATATGCATTAAAAGAACTTTTAACTCATCTGAATTTATCATCGTTGTTGAACCCACCATATGTGGAAAGATCACACAAAATAGCTCGTGCACCTGGCAACATCATTTAGTATTATTAAAATTTCAATTGCTAACAACCAGTAGTTAGTAGTTAATCTTGCCCTTCAAATTCATAAACCATATGCCCCAAGCTCCTAAAGATCTGTTGTTCCACATAATTTAATTTAGAGTTACAGCAAGAAAACTGGTCCTTCGGCCCACCGAGTCTGCGCCCATACACTAGTTCTATAAGAAAATAACTGCAGATGCTGGTACAAATCGATTCAGTCTGAAGAAGGGTCTCGACCCAAAACGTCACCCATTCCTTCTCTCCCGAGATGCTGCCTGACCTGCTGAGTTACTCCAGCATTTTGTGAATAAATCCACTAGTTCTATCCTACACACTAGGGACAATTTACAGAAGCCAATTAACCTACAGAACCTGCTCATCCTTGGAATGTGGGAGGAAACCATAGCAACCGGAAAAACCCCACGCAGTCATAGGGAGAATGTACAAACTTCATTACAAGCAGCACCCATAGTCAGGATTGAATCTGGGTCTCTGGCATTGTAAGGCAGCAACTCCACCACTGCGGCACTTTCCCGCCCATAATGGTGGCAAATAAACATAAAATTCTGACGGGGTTTCATGTTCCTAATTCTTATGTTATTATGAGCAAAATACAAAGTGCTGAAGTAACTTAGTATCTGTGGAGAGAAAGGATAGGTAATGTTTTGAATTGGGACCCTTCTTTAGATTGAAGTCCCTAAAACAGTTTCTGTTTTGCTCAAGATTCTAGCATCTGCAGTAACTTGTGTCTTTTATGTTATTATGTTAGAATCACATTTAATCTAGAAGCCAAATACAATACGCATTTAATAAAATGCCTGCAGCAAAGATCACAGAGAATGGCAAGGCCAGTGTTCACAATGCCCAAGTGGTCCTCATGCTAAAGACATTTTAATGATTGGACTTTGCTGGGCTGCTGAAATATTGCTCTTGACACTTACCTGACTTGAAATTCATCATTTCAGTGACAAAGTAGTAGTTGGTTATTGTAAACTGAGCCAGTTGGATTTCGTCCAATCCATGGATCTGGTCCTGATTGTCTGACCACTTATAGA
This sequence comes from Rhinoraja longicauda, assembly GCF_053455715.1. Taxonomy (NCBI): domain Eukaryota; kingdom Metazoa; phylum Chordata; class Chondrichthyes; order Rajiformes; family Arhynchobatidae; genus Rhinoraja; species Rhinoraja longicauda. The sequence goes on from NC_135982.1 coordinate 12,327,061, forward strand.
CAATATCTTCTGCTGAATAGCCATCTGGAAAAATAAGCATCAAATAAGTTCATAAGTCAGAGGAGCAGAATTAGGCTATTTGGCTCATTGAGTCTACTCTGCCATTCAATCATGGTTGATCTATCTTTGTCTCTCAACCCCATTCTCCTGCCTCCTCCCCATAACCTTTGATACCCGTACTAATCAAGAATCTGTCATTATGGAATCATTCAGGTCGTGACCCTTCTTCAGACTGAAATGACACACATCCATGTTCTCTAAAGATGCTGCCTGATCTGGTCATGTTTATAAGTTATAGGAGCAGAATTAAGCTCTTCGGCCCATCGTCTACTCCGCCATAGAGATGGGACTGGATAGGAAACACCATTCCCGATACCGTTTAGAAGGGAAAATGCACCGTGTATAGGTCTCCCTCCAAATCGCACTTCATCCCAATCCTTCAATATTCCTGGGACTAAATCATAGATTTCTATGATCTAAAAAAACATTAAATCGTGCAACTCTCTAAAAAAATTCCCATTCAGCACATTGAGACGATTTTGCAGAGAAACATTAATTCAGTAGCAAGTACTGTTGCTGAGTTATAAATAAACTCACAGCTCTCAAGGTCCAGCATGCATTCCTGCTCATCCATCGGGTATTTGGTGAGATCCATGTCACAAGCAACCGTGGAAGTAATTCTACCAAAGAAAAGGCAAAGTTGACAGTAGATTTTAACCAGTGCTTCATTACAACCAGTCCTCTGGGACTTCAGAAATGTTGATTCAAATATCAAATTTCAAAAGGTGATGCCCTAAAACCTAATGTGAAACTGCAAATGTACAAGTAACTAACTTCTAGGACCAGCAGCAATCACCTAGTAACTATTTTGTTTGAGCAGCAGTTAAATTGAGTGGACAATGGGAGAAGGGAATTGAAACTGTCCCTTATCAGCACAATAACACTTAATACATTACATAATTAAAAGCTTCCTGTTGTAAAGCAGTAAATTATCCCCAAAATGGCAATGGGGACACATTTTTGTAACTTGTAAGTTGCAAAATAGAACATGAGCTGATAACATTCACACTACAACTTTCGTCGTACAGCAGAATTGCCACCTGGGAGCCTTGTTTATGAAATTCAGCCATAGGTGGCACGTTCTTGACCATAAAATGGTCACATTCACACATTATGTTTTGGTGTGAATTCGTTAATTTACCCTTAAAACTTAATATTGATTTTTAAAAAAAGATGCAAAATTCGACAGGTTTATAGATACAGTGGGAAACGAGCCCTTCGGCCCACCGAGTCCGCGCCGATCAGTGATTGCCCCCCCCCCTTCGTACACTAGGGACAATTTACAATTTCACCAAGCTAATTAACCTACAAACCTGTACGTCTTTGGAGTGTGGGAGGAAACCGGATCACCTGGAGAAAACCCACGCACTCACGGGGAGAACGTACAAACTCCGTACAGACAGCACCCGTGGTCAGGATCCAACCCAGGTCTCTGATGCTGTAAGGCAACAACTCTACCGCTGCATCACTGCGCCGCCCCTATATCACTTTAGCATACCTGATGCTGTACAGTATGGCTCCATTGGGCTGGAGCCTAATGAGTTTGTTTTCGACCGTCACGTCATGAAACCAGGCTGACTTTGCATTCACAATGTACGTGTCAGGCAACCACAGCTTGTCCACAAAGCGACTGTCCAAACCCAGGGTCATGTTTGAGTGGTTGTAAGAGAGACGTTCATCTTTCCAGATCTGGCGCAAGAATACCGTCATTGTGTACTCCTGGGAAAGAGCAGAATGAAACACTTCAGGAGAGCATTCCTCATCTCAGCTTGGTGTTATACTTTATTACTGCCAGGCCTTAAGCAATTAACAGCCACATCTATGACGTCTGCATGGCATTGCAGAGTTATAGAGTCACAAAGCACGATAACAGGATCATCGTCCCAACTTGACCAAGATGCCCCATCTATGTTAGTCCCACCTGCTCATGGCTCATGTTTGGCTCATAACTCTCTAAACCTTTCCTATCCATGTACGTATCTAAATGTCTTTTAAATGTTGTTATAGTACCTGCCTCAACTACCTCCTCTGTCAACTTATTCCATATGCCCACCATCTTGTGTTTGAAAAAGTATTCCCCTCAGGTTCCTACTAAATCTTGCCATCTCAACTTAAACCTACATCCTCTGGTTCTTGATTCCCCAACTCTAGGTAAAAGACTCTATCCAACCTATTCCCTTCATGATTTTATATACCTCTACAGGATCTCTCCTCAGCCTCCTGCGCTCTAAGGAATAAAGTTGTAACCTGCCCAATCTTTTACAATAGCTCAGGTTCTCAAGTCCTGGCAGCATCCTCGTAAGTCTTCTCTGCACTCTTTCCAGCTTAAGAACATAGCTTGTGTTTTATTTATTCTCCTTAACTCTTGTTCCAGCTACATGTATATATATCCATGTGGAGGACCCCAAGGTTGGCATGAACAAGATGGGTCAAAGGGCCTGCTTCCAAGCTATGACTCTAATCTGTTCCACAGAAAGAAGCACTGCACAAGGACAATTTCTTCCTCTCTGAACTTTGCAGGTCACAGATAAAATTGCTTGTATTTCTTCCATGGAATCACTAGGGTTAAACCCCTTGATGCAGTTAGGTACAATTTTAACCTATATAGGGAACCCAAGACTGAACTAAGCCTAAATGTCAAGCAAGATTGAGGGGGTGACACAAGGAATTGCAGATGCTGGAATCTTGAGGAAAACATAAAGTGCTGGAGGAACTCAGCAGGCCAGGCAGCATCTGTGGGGGGAATGGAGAGACAAAGTGTCAGGTTGGGACCCTTCTTCATACTGATGAATGGTCCCGCTGAATTCAGGCTAATTTTGACGAGCTAAGACTGACACTAAAAATAATCTGCTTTGGTGCTTTAAGGAATCACAGTTGGCCAGAATACGAGGAGTACAATCTCAGCCCGAAACCAGAAGACAGACTGAGTTTGTGTGTTTCCAGGTGTAGTGATGTCTGCCCTCCAGCAATACTTGTGTCATTATGTGGAAGCAGCTGTTTCATCAGCTGTTCTATTAGAATGCCATTTCCCACAAACACAATTTATATTGAAACTGAAACACGGTCTATATTAGTAAAGACAGGCATAAGCAGAAATCCAGCCATTATTCATTCCATGACTGATCATTTAAATGAAGTTTGCTGGGCTTTCATTCCCATCTCCAGAGGCTGAAACATTATCTGCGTCTCATTTGTCTTTGATAAATAAACACTGTGATATGTGTATTAGCAAATCATAGCCATTCAAACTGCAGTGAACTGGTTGTGTAACATTTATTTTAGAAGCATATTAGGATGAAAGGCCTGATACAGAGAGAATATTTATGTTGGTTCCCAGCAGGTAACGAGTCCTTTAACGATGCACCATACCACAGCGTGAAGCACAGATTCGGGAGGATCTGAGACATATTTACTTTCATCTGCCTCCCACGTGTATTGGAAACTAATAATGTCTGCCCTGGTCCTATCATTAACTTCTTCATTTCTTGCGTGATACCTTATTTAGGATAATGTTGAAACTATATATTACCTAAATTCAGATGTGGCTTAGACATAAGACATCAGGTCACCCACAGAGATGAGCCATTAATACCGGGGCTGAAGTATTTGTGTTGCACGCTTGCTGTTTGTTCGTTCACAATGGCAGAGACTTGTTGCCTTGCATATTCTGCTTCATTATATAATGTTAGTCACCCACATGCCAGGCAGAGAACAAACTAAAACTAAATTTAACTTTAAACCGTTTTGTTAAAGCAGAGAAAAGTATTACCATATTAGCCTCTGATATATGGTCAATGCTGGCTACTTCTATCGCCAATGCCACGTTCAAAGGAGGCCCTGTATAGAAGAAATCCATCACCAAATAAAAGATTCATATGGGTTTTATTTAAATAAACATTAAATACACAGAATTATATCTAACCTACAGAAACTTGTTATGCTACAACACCGCAGCAAACTGGAGAAACAGAATATTAGTGATAATTAAGGTGAACGGGTACGCATAATCAAATGGTAAATATTAAACCTGTACTACAGGGATTATGATGGTTTTATTGTTATCATCTAGGTTCAGTGGTCAGTGGCTTTTCCCTGTCCCCCCTCGCCCGCCCACAGCCCCGGCGGATGCTCCCCGCCCACCAACGGGTCCACGGACTGGTAGGGTTGCTGGGCCCGGAACGGCCCCGGGGGCACTCCCCGCCTGCCACTGGGCCCCGCCCACAGCCCTGAGGGACTCTCCCCGCCCGCCAATGGGTCCATGGATCGGTACGGTTGCTAGGCTCGGCATGGCCCCGGGGGCCCGCAGGGGAGGTTTGGACAGAGGGTTGCCAGGCTCGCAGGAGAGATTTGCACCGAACGGGTCCACTCCCGTCTAGTAAACCACAAGAACCATTTGTTCTATATGCCATTGGCCATATGAATATGGACGTACCTCCTATTCCTGGTCGGAAATTCCGAGCGTAATCCTTCATCAATTCATCCAGATTTGGCAACCAGGATACTTGTATATCAGTGGTTATGTACTCCCCAAGATCATTAATTGCCCTGTTGAACACATAAATGTACTGAGTAAATTCCAATTCAACGTGTGGCTACAACATTAATGGTTCATTTGGTAAGGCAGTGTGTGACTGAGACACAGGTTAGCCTGGTTACAGGTACAGAGCCATAAGAAGGGTCTCGACCCGAAACGTCACCCATTCCTTCTCTCCCGAGATGCTGTCTGACCTGCTGAGTTACTCCAGCATTTTGTGAATATATATATGCCATATCGGGGAGGTCGATTTCAGTGAAACGGAAACTATTTCTGGTCTCACTGCCCCTGAAAAACAGAATTGAGAAAGTTTCCATAATTACTTTCAATTCTGTTATCCTAATTCACCATTCACCCCTGCGTTCATTTGCCAATGTTGGTTCCCAATAAAGTGGGCTGTCAATTTACACAAAGCCTTGATCTTTGACTCTTGCCTGCTTCTGTAATCTCCTCCATACCTTTAACCGTCTGAGATCTCTTTGCTCCTCCAATTCTAACGTGCACACTCCAAATCTAACCCCAAATGGGGAAGGGGAGGGGGTGGCAAAGTGGCGTAGCGATAGAGTTGCTGCCTTACAATGCCAGGTCCAATTCTGGTTATGGGTCCTGTCTGTACGGAGTTTGTTTTCTCCCTGCGACCGCGTAGGTTTTCTCCGGGTTCCCCAGTTTCCTCCCATATCCCAAAGACGTGCAGGTTTGTACAGGTTAATTGGCCTCTGTAAATTGTAAATTGAGCCTAGCGTGTAGGATAGTGCTAGTGTGCAGGTGATCGCTGGTCTGCGCGGACTTGGTGTGCCGAAGAGCCTCTTTGCACGTTTTGTCTCTGAACCCTAAAATATAAAGTCTAAATGGAGAGACATCTATGAAAAGGATGTTTCGCATCAGGACAATGGAACAGAATACCAAAGTTGTGAATGAAAGATTGTCTTATGTGAAAAGGTTAGATAGGTTGCAAGACTACTCATTGGAGTTTAGAAGAATGAATAGGAAAGAACTGCAGATGCTAGTTTAAATCGAAGATAGACACAAAATGCTGGAGTAACTCAGCGGGAGAGAAGGAATGGGTGACATTTAGGGTCGAGACCCTTCTTCGGATTCTTAGAAGAATGAGTGGTGATCTTTCTAAAATATAACTTCCTCTGAGGATCAGATTCGAGAAATGCTTAGAGGATGTTTCCTCACATGGGAGTCGAGATCCACAGAGCATCGTGTCAATTATATGGTTGTGCCCATTTAAGTGCGATGACGAAGAATTTCTTTCTGCATTGCGAATATTTGAAATACCTTTCAACAGGGAGCTGCTGAGGGTAAGAGTCCTTGGGTATATCTAAGTCTGATGGATAGATTTCTAATCAATAAGAGAATCAAACCTTTGGGGAAAAGGGCAGTAAAGTGGATTTTCAGATAAAGGGCCTCTTTGTTTGTTGAGCAAGCAGAATTTCCATGGTGACATGAAACAATCTGGAAAATGTTGAGACCCAACTTCTTGGCCAGTTTTTTACATCAGGATCTTTGCAGTGTACCTTTAGTGGTAGAGACAACCAAAGGGAAACTGAGTTGTCAGAACACAGTCTAATAGGAGAACATAAGCAAAATATACAAGCTGTTACGCTGCGTGTATGAGAAATAGAAGGACAGGAGTACTGTGTGGAGTACTGGTTGCCCAGCCTTGGGAAGGATGTAATTGTTGGAAAGGGTTTAGAAGAGATTTACCAGGATGTCACCTGGGCTTGGAGGCTTGTGTATTAGAGAGAAGTTGGATAGACCGGTACTTTTATCTTCGGACTGCAGGAGGCTGAGGGTTCAGTTCAGTTTAGTTTATTGTCACGTGTACTTAGGTACAGTGAAAAGCTTTTGTTGCATGCTAACCAGTCAGCGGAAAGACAATACATGATTACAATCGAGCCCTTCACCATCTATAGATACATTCTGAGGGAATAATATTTAGTGCAAGGTAAAGCCAGTATAGGCCGATCAAAGATTGTCCGAGGGTCACCAATGAGGTCGCTAGTAGTTCAGGATTGCTAGTAGTTCAGAGTGTCGCTGAGGATCCTCCATTGCTTCTACTCTGGGGCTGTAGAGAGCATCCTGTCCGGCAACATTACAGTCTGGTTTGGGAACAGCTCTGCCCAGGACAGGATGGCCCTGCAGAGAATAGTGCGTTCGGCAGAACGCACCATGGGAACTACACTCGTCCCCCTGCAGGACCTATACATCAGGAGGTGCAGATCCAGAGCAAGCAAGATCATGAGGGACCCCTGCCACCCCAGTAACGGACTGTTCCAGATGCTACGGTCAGGCAAACGCCTCCGCTGTCACGCTGTGAAAACGGAGAGGATGAGACGGAGCTTCTTCCCACAGGCCATCAGGACTGTCAACTTTGATAACCCCAGAGACTAAATTTTTGTCGACACTTTTTGTGCTATGTTTAGTAACTTATTAACTTTATTTATATGCTGTAACTGTAATTATTTTTGTGCACAACCCGCAGGCATTGCCACTTTCATTTCACTGCACATCGAGTATGTGTATGTGACAAATAAATTTGACTTGACTTGACTAGTTGTGGTAGGATGATTCAGTTGCCTGATAACGGCTGGGAAGAATATGTCCCTGAATCTGGAGGTGTGCATTTTCACACTTCTATACCTTTTGCCCGATGGGAGAGGAGTGAAGAGTGACCTTATTGAGGTGGCCTAGGACATGAGAATTCCAAAACTGGAGGACATAGGCTTTAGATGATAGGGAAGCGATTTGAAAGGGACCTCAGGGGCTATCTTTTCCACTCATAGGGTAGACCTATCTGAAATGAGCTGCCAGAGGAGGCTATAGAAGTGGACGCAATTATGCCTTTTAAAAGACATTCGGACAGATATCCGAATAGAAAGGATTTAGAAGGATATGGGTCAAATGCAAGCAGATGGAATTAGCCCCATGTGCCAACTTGGCCGAAGAGCCTGTCTCCAAGCTTTAGAGCTCTATGATAATAAATTGTGAGCATTTCCTATAAACTGAGAGGCTGGTGTGAAGTGCGACACTTTCCGATGTTGAGCAACTGTGTAACAATATCTTGAATCCAATGTCCAGATCAGGACTAACACCACAATTGAACTCAAGGAGACTCCTTGAAGGATGTAGTTTTCCGTTGCTTCACTTGTAAGTCAGTGGGACTTCAGAACACGGTTTAAGCTTTACTACTGGTGGGAACTTGGAAGTTTCAGATTTAATCACTGATAAACCCATGCAGTGAAGATTCCCCCAATAAAGGCTGATTCACTATGATTTATACAAAAACAGATTTTTGTGAAAATTTATAAAATTTTGACAATAGCATCAATGATAAATATTGATAAAAAGCGATATCCAGTCAAAGAAACTGAAAATTTAAGGAAAAGTAAAGATACACACCATGAATCTTAGATTAAGTCAGTTCCTCCAACTTATTGCGGACTCCCCTTTGCTTGTCGGGGATGTTGACTATTTCTTGATGATTAGTCATCCGAGAACTCCTACCTGCTTTATTCTAAATTCAGTAATACTGTTTACAGCAATGAAAAGATAAGCATGTTTCAAGGTGGACAGTGACACAGGGGAGGTCAATCACGTTCCAGACAATCCTTCTACTGCAGTTTCCACAGCTGTCAAATGTCAGAAAGATTAGACCCTCCTAGCAGTGAGGCAGCAAGCAACTGTGAAATTTCATCAGGCTAGAGATACACTATACAAACTGCATTAACAGAGACTGTACAGACCACACTAACACAAACTGTGCAGACTGCACTAACACTAACTAACACACACTGTACAGACCACACTAACACAAACTAGAGCCCGCAGTAACACAAACTAACACACACTACAGACCACACTAACACAAACTAGAGACCACACTAACACAAACTACACAGATCATACCAGCAGACTGTACAGACCACACTAACACAAATTAGAGACCGCACTATCACAAATTGTACAGACCACACTAACACAAACTAGAGACCACACCAACACAAACTAGAGACCGCACCAACACAAACTAGAGACCGCACCAACACAACTAGAGATCGCACGAACACAAATTAGAGACCGTACTAACACAAACTGTGCAGACCGCACTAACACAAACTGGAGACCGCACTAACACAAACTAGAGACCGCACTAACACAAACCAGAGACAGCACTTGCACAAACTAGAGACAGCACTTACACAAACTAGAGACCGCACTAACACAAACTAGTGATTGCACCAACACAAACTAGAGACAGCACTAACACAAACCAGACCGCATTAACACAAACTAGAGACCGCACCAACACAAACTGTACAGACCACGCTAACACAAACTAGAGACAGCACTATCACAAACTGTACAGACCACGCTAACACGAACTAGAGACCACACCAACACAAACTGCAGCTCACATGAACACAATCTGTGCAGACCACATTAACACAAATTGTACAGACTGCAGTAACACACACTGTAGACTACACAAACACACACCGTACAGACTACACAAACACACACTGCACAAACTGCACTAATACACACTGTACAGACTACACAAACACACACTGCACAAACTGCACTAATACACACTGTACAGACTACACAAACACACACTGTAGACTACACAAACACACACTGCACAAACTGCACTAATACACACTGTACAGACTACACTAACACACACTGTACAGACTACACTAACACACACTGTACAGACTACACTAACACACACTGCACAAACTGCACTAATACACACTGTGCAGACTACACAAACACAGACTGCAGTAACACACTGCAGACTACACAAACTGTGCAGACTACACTAACTGTGCAGACTACACAAACACACACTGTACAGACTACACAAACACAGACTGCAGTAACACACTGCACAGACTGCAGTAACACACACTACCCAGACTGCATTAACAAACTGCACAGACTGCACTAACACACACTGTACAGACTACACTAACACACACTGTACAGACTACACTAACACACACTGCACAAACTGCACTAATACACACTGTACAGACTACACTAACACACACTGTACAGACTACACTAACACACACTGCACAAACTGCACTAATACACACTGTACAGACTACACTAACACACTGCATAGACTACGCTAACACACAGCACAGACTGCACTAACACACATTGCACAGACTACACTAACGCAAACTGTACAGACCACACTAACATACACAGTGTAGACTGGAATCAATTTCAATATTAGCTACACTTTTATCATTGATAAGTCAATATTTTATTTGCTTTGTTGTTTATGTTATAGTTAAATAGCTATCTATTTTTAACACTAATTTAATGTTATTTAATCACCAATCTGTTTATTTTTGACCTTATTCCTGCAGTGTGAATTTGATTCAACATTGATTTTGAAAGAAAATAATTTAATACAAAATTATGTTGATCAATGAGAAAAGGGTTAATGGAGACATTTTTTAATTCATTTTTTCCCAACATTTATGGTCCATCTCTATTTGCCCTTGTAGATAGTTAACATTCACCCACTTTGATGGGTCTGCAATCCACAGAGACACACTCTGTAGAATTCCTGAGCTGCTCTCGAGGGACACAGATGTACCAAACGGATTTTACAACAATTTAGTATTTTCGTACTGGGACCAGTTTCTTTTCTAATACTTGGTTTTTTTCTTAATTAAAAAAGGACATATAAATTCACTAAAAATGGCAAAAGCGGCAGTTGTCTAACAGTGATGACCAGTGCACCATATGTCAGCAGCATGTGGTGACACCCACTTTAATTGAATAACAATCTTCCAGAGAGGCTGACTGCAGGGAGATTAAATGTGAAACAGCAATTGACATAATAAAATAGCAACCATTAGATGTAATAACAAGTATTCTTTTCAATTAACATGTATGCAGGGATCTTCTTTAGTAGATTAGTTGATTGCAGCAAAGTGATTAAAGGCTAAATACAGAAGGAGATTTACAATGCTTCACCTGATAACAAATGAAAGCCTCGGACTATCTTTGATCGGACATTACTGGACTTTATCTTGCACTAACCATTATTCTCTTTATCATATATCTGTACACTTAGGATGGCTTGATTAAGCATGTATGGTCTTTCCACTGACTGGTTAGCATGCAACTAAAGCTTTTCACTGTACCTCATGACAACAATCTAAGCTCAAATCAATGATGCAATATCTTTAATGTAGTAAAAACATTCCAAGGTACTTTGCAAGAACATAAAACCCTACAGCACAGGAACAGGCCCTTTGGTCTACAATGTCCATGCCAAACATGATGCCGTTAAACTAATCTCCTCTGCTGCTCATGATCCATATCCCTCCATTGCCTGCATATCCACATGCCTATCTAAATGCCATAATCGTATCTGTTTCCACCACCAACCCTGGCAGCACGTTCCAGGCACCCATCATACTCAGTGTAAAAAAACTTGCCCTGCACATCTATATACTAAAACTCTCATTTGTTTGTTTGTTTGTTCCTGAACTACAGCCAAAACGGTACACGATAGCATGACAATTTTAGGCCCACCTTACTCACCATCATCTCTTTAGGGAGGGGAGGGGGAGGGAGGAGGAGGGGGGAAGGGAGGGAGGGGAGGGGGAGAAAGGGAGGGAGGGGAGGGGAAGGGAGGGGAGGGGGGTAGGGGGGAGGTGCAGGGGGGGGGGGAGGAGAGGGTGCTGCACCAATGCAGGAGATGTTGGATCCGGCAAAATAATGTGGGATTAGTAAGGGGAGCGGTGATTTGGTTCGTGATCAGAAATGAGTCCTTGGGCAGGGAGAGAGGCAATCAATGAAGAATAGACAAATCTCAACAGATCCATTCTGGAGCCATGTACCAATTGTCAAGGGAGTGACTTATAATAGGACAACTTGGACTAATTTCTAAGTAAATCATTGCATTGGAAATTATGTCAAGTTCTGATTATATTTTTATCATCCTGTGACAGGTTGAAGAGTTAATCTAAATCAAATATTATGGTAACAAATTCTTACGACCTGTTTCCACTAGCTGATGACACAAGGACAATGAGGCACAGATTTCATGCTTAGGGGCGAACCTACAGGAGGAGACGTGGGAGAGAACTGCACTGCCTAAAAGAGAGGTGGTCATGGAGACAAACAAATATTATAAAATAATGTATTTTTAAAATTCATTCTTTATGAGGACATTGCTGTAAAACAACATTATGCACCATCGCTTTATTGCCTGTGTAAAGTCACCAATGGAATATCCTCGCCCCATGGCAAAAGCTGCACACATTACTGATAGGACCTCAGGTTGCAAATCCTTACACAGAAATGTTCCATAGCATAATGTACTGTGTCTGGTTCCCTCAATAGTACAGCAGCCTGTCTCTTCCACAGAACAAGTCACCCTAGAAGGCATTGGCTTTAATACTTATCCTTATAGTTTAATCATTTTTAGACTCGTAGTCCTACAATGTGGAGACAAGTAGGCTATTCTGATCATCGAGCACCCATTTACTCTAATCCTACACTAATCCCATTTTATCCTCCTCAGTTTCGCATCAACTCTCCCCAGATACTACCACCCACCTTCACACTACGGCATTTTACAGCGGCTGATTAGCTTACCGACCCACACAACTTTCAGATGTAAGAGAAAACCAGAATACCCTGAAGAAGCAAACATGATCAGGGAGAATGTGCAAATGCACAAATATAGGAATAAATGTCAGGACACGAATCTGGGTCACAGGAGCTGTACCTCTATCCCACCCACGCATTTTACATTACAATATTTTAAAGTGTGCCATTTTATTTCCCAGAGTAGGCACTTCTTAGCTGTATTTCCAATTATATTGTGACACTTCATGGTTTATTAATTTAGCTTTTAGCTTCTTTAGAGCCTTTTAAAAAAGTGTAGACCCTTTTAAAACTGGCAGATAAATCATTACTGACTAAAAATTCACAAAAATTGCTGCATTCAATAAGCAATGCTTGTGAAGTAATAATTGACTGCTGATTCAGTTCTGATGTTCCAGCCAAAGCAGTGTGCATACACAGTCACCTTACTGAAAACAGCCTCATCTGAAAAGTAATCAAAACTAATCAGGAATTAATCAATGGCTTAAGTGCGACACAGGGGCGATGGAGGAACAGGCAATCAACTTTCAAACACCTTACGCTATCCTATGGTCATGATTTGCTTCTTTGGTGAAGGAGGACAAGGTTGGGCGAAAGAGAAAGGGCATCAGGAGAGAGAATGTTGGAGTCATTGAGTCAAAGTGTCATTCAGAATGGATACAGGCCTTTCAGCCCAACTTTCCCATGCCGATCAAGATGCCCCTTCTACACCAGTCCCATTTGCCAGTGTTTGACCCATATACCTCTAAACGTTTCCTAACCATGTACCTGTCCAAAAGCCTTTTAAATATTGTTACAGTACCTGCCTCAGCTATCTCCTCTGGAGCTCGTTCCATATACCCACCGCCCTCTATGTGAAAAGATTGCCCCTCAGGTTCCTATTAAATATTTCCCTCTCCCCTGATTCTTGATTCCCCTATTCTGGGTAAAATATTCTGTGCATTTACCCCATCTATTCCCCTCGTGATCTTATACACCACTATAAGATTACCCCTCACCCTCCTGTGCTCCAAGGAATAAAGTTCTAGTCTTCCCAACCTCTCCCTATAGCTATGTTGCTCAAGTGCTGGCAGCCTCACAACACCAGAGACCCAAGTTCAATCCTGATCTCGGGTGCTGTCAGTGCAGAGTTTACATATTTTCCCTGTGAGCGCATGGGTTTCCTCTGTTTGCTCCAGTTTCCTCCCACATGCCAAAGACATGCGGGTTTGTAGGTTCATTGGGTTCTGTAAAAAAATTCCCTAATGTGAAAGGAGTGGACGAGAAGGTGAAATAACATAGAACTAGTGTGAACAGGTGATCGAAGATCGGTGTGGACTCAGTTCCATGTTGTATCTCTAAACTAAACTAAACATCCTCGTAAAAGAGGATCTTAGAAAAGAGGGAGCAGTATGATAGATTCATATTAGTTATTAGTTATTCACCAGGGTGCAATGAAATTCCTTGTCACATGTTCACAGATCACACAATATGCAATGATAATGATAGACATAACAATGAATGCAATGACGATGCCATAACAGCAGAATGGTGCAAAGATTTTAATGCAATCTGAAGTAAGGCACAACAAAAACCTCAAAGCGCAATAACAGAATAACCAAATGAGGTAGAGTTAAGAGTAAGAGTGTGTGGCAGCACCTCCAGGAAGGGAGTGTGAAAGAGGTGAATGGTTCAGGAGTCTGCTAGCAGTGGGAGAGAAGCTGTCCTAAAATCTGGACAACTGTGTGTTTAACCTGTATCTTCTCCCAGAAGGTAGAATAGAGAAAATGGAATGGCCAGGGCTGTAGGCACCCTTGATGATATTTCCAGTCATCTTAATGCAACAGAATTGGGGTTATGGAAAAAACTGATGAGCCTGTGATGGACTGGGATGTGTTCACCGGGCTCTGCAGTTTCAGGCAGTCAAGAACAGAGCAGTTGCCATACCAGGCTGTGATGTGTCCTGTTCGACAATGCATCTGTAGAAGTTTGAGGGAATCCTCATAGGCATGCCAAATCTTCTCAGATGCCTAAGAAAATAAATATACTGGTGTCTTTTCTTGATCACTGCATCAGTGTGAAGGAACCAGGTTGGGTTGCTAGTGCTAAGGATGCCTAGAAATTTGATGCTGTTGACTATATCTACAGCAACTCCGTTGATGAAGACAGGGTTGTGTTCACTCCCCTGCTTCGTTAGGTCAACAAACAACTTTTTCATTTCACTGATATTAAGGGCTAAGTTACTGTTCTGAACCATGCAACAAAATTCCCAATCCTTTAACTATACTCTGTCTCACTATTGATATTGAACCAGCCAACAACAGTGGTATCATCGATGAACTTAAAGATCGAGCTAGTGGCGTACTTGGCCACACAGTCATAGATCTACAGGGAGTGGAGCAGGGAATGAACTTAATGAAGTACAGAAGATAACTCGAGGCTTAATCAATAGAAATCATGCAAGTTAGGTTCAACAACTTCCCTATCCCTGAGAGAGAAAGGAATAAAGAGTTGGAGGTCATCGAATTAGCTGGAAGTGGAGGCACATAAAGAGGAAGGCACATAGGTTGTATAGAAATATGAGAATCTTGTCTAGCATACATAGAGGAGCCAAAAAAGTATATTGTGAATTATTTGGTGGCGTGCTCCTATTCATGAAAACCAAATTACCTAAAATTGAGATTCATTCTTTTTTTTGCACACAAAACAGGAGCTGTGTGAGCTGTCCGAACCCAACAATAAAATAAATACTCTATATCATGGAGTGAAGCTTTACCCACAGATCTCACAGCTGTCATTATCATTGCAATACTGACTACTGTAAAAGCAAGTCAACTCTGAAAGAACATTCTCCATGGCAGCCACTGTACCAAACCACAAAGGCCAGCAAGGAGGTGATGGAGAACAGAGTGGAGATGGGGACCATAGGGAGGGGGCATAGTTTTCTTGCTTGTCTGGGACTATACACTTAAGAAACCAAAGCGGTACCGTGAGGTGCAAACTCATCAAGGGGCCGATGATCACAGGATCTAGTGCAATGGTGCATAATGTTGCGGTGATGCAATCGTTGTCAGTGACGTTAATGGGCACAGAAGAGTTAGGCTAGTAGAGACTGTAGGCAAAACTTTAATATTCCCATGGGTGGTCCTTGTGTCTCTTGGCCTTCTGTAGCTGGGTTATGCTCCTTGACAAGAGCCAATTTCTGTTATTAAATAAGTGAACGGTCGCTGTACAGTAGACAACCTCATTACTTAGAATGTAGAAATGTACGGCACAGGTACAGGTCCTTCGGCCCACAATGTGTGTGCCGAACATGATGCCACAATGAGCTAGTACCATCAGCCTTCACATGATCCATACCTTGCCCCATTCCCAGAATGTCCATGTGCCTATCAAAAGACCTCTTAAATGACACCAGATGTGATGTGTGTTTGACATGAGGCAACATGTCAGGCACACTAGATAAGTTGCATTTGGATGTGCAGGCCAATTTCCTGATAGTTATTAATATAATGTGCAAAATTGTGCATATATGCAGTCATGCAAAACAAAATGCGACCAGTCTCTGCTAATGCAAATAGAAATATATATAACTGTGAGTCCCCATGATCTCTCATGACATTGTTTACATGGGTAAAACACACGAGACTGGAATTGAGAATCGTTGTGCCAATGTTGTGGGCACATGCAGAACTCTGTACTCTCAGCACGCCTGAAGGCTACTCCGTCCAATATTGATGTGGGCCGTGTTTCAGGCATCCCTGTGGAAGCACATGTGCCTGCAGCACACCTTCACCGCATGCATAATACCCAGAGCTCAATTTTGAGCTTAGTTCTGATCTTCCTTGGGTCCATAACACACTCAAAAAACGTACCTGAAGGAATTCCGGCCACTCTATGTATGGAGAAATTGCTGCAAAAAGTTAATCTGGCAAAAATGTCATCAGCAAAACACACTTTGAATGGGGCATTCGCAATAGTAGACAGGTGAAATCAGATCTTTGTCAACTATCATTTGATTTAATGGTTGAATTAACTTTTGTCCTTGAGTTTTGAAGAAGACTTATGAATGGTCCTTCCATAAGCTAAGGTACAGTCCTGATTCTCCAACCTACCTCGTTGCAGACATTAGACTCTGAAACGGTTACGCTACTATGCGGAGAATTATATTCTGCACTCAATATCTTGCTCTTTGCTCTATCTTTTGTACTTGAGTTTGACTTGATTATATTCATGTGTAGTATTATCTGATTTGATTAGATATCTGGCAAACAAAAGCTTTCCATTGTACCTGACAATAATAAATCTAAATCTGAGCGTCCCTGGTATACAGGATTGGCACAGAGCGAGGAGATCTAATCATTAATTGGAGCCATAGTTTGAAGATAAAACAATTAATGATTTTGCTCCAAGGGTATGTAGATAAGGTTTTAAAACTGAGAATTAATTTTGGAATATGAGGAAGATAAGCATCTGGGACTCATCTGAGCTGCTCAGTGATTGTTGCATTAACTCCAAGCAGTCGGTTAGATGCATTATTGTTTGCTAAAACGTTTATCATTAAGTGTCTAAAATAAAAATATCTAGAATGCTGACTCCATGGCGAAATCCCAAGCACACACCCGTTGGTCAATGTTCTCTGCTGAATTTTGATTATAAAACCAAAATCTAGGTTACAGTGGAAACAAAACTACGCAGTGGGATGCAACTGTGATCCCTTTTCCAGCTTAAACGTGTAGAGTATGTTAAAAATATCTCCATTGGAAAGTGATAATTCTGCAGGAAAGAGATTAAACGGAGAAGCATTCGGAAGACGAAAATGGGTCAGTGCAGAAGGGTTTACAAATGTTTGCAGATTGTAAAAGAGTGATTCATTTGCAATAATTCGTTTTTTTCTCAGCTCTTTGACAAGGCGCATCGGGGAAAGGGGTGTACCCGCGTCCACCATGCCCCGATAAAGGAGAGATGGGAGACACGAGGGACTGCAGATGATGGAATGTTGTGCAAAACAAAAAAAGTGCTGGAGGAACTCAGCGGGTCGGGCCGCAATGTGGAGGGAAATGGACAGACGACGTTTCGGGTCGGGACTCTTCTTCAGAATGACTTGGGAGAGATGGGGTTGCGTGCGCGGGAATGTACACACACTCTGACACTAACGAGAACATGGAATTAGACGCCCCTGTGCGTGGGCTCGCGGTATAGGAAAGCTATTTAATTTTGTAGACGCCAGGAACTACAGATATGGGAATCTTGAGCAAAATAAAAAAAAGGACAAAGTGCTGGAGGAACTCAGGGCGTCAGAAAGCACCTGTGAAGGACACGCTGAAGGAGGGTCCCGACCCGAAACGCCGCCTATCCATGTCCTCCAGATATGCTGCCTGACCGGCTGAGTTACTCCAGCACTTTGTGTTGTTTTTATTATTTATTCGTGCATATGAACAATGAGTAGCTAAGACAATATTTGTATGATTTACCCGCGCGCACACACTTCTCTTACGCTGACAACTGGCGGAATTAATCCCTTGCCTTTCACTACTAAAAGTTGCGCGTTTCAGTGAATGGATGGGAAGAAGTGGACCGACCTTGTCGGGACGAATACAAGAACAACCATGACTTACCGTACACACTTGTGCTGCTGCTGAAGTAGAAGCAGAGATGTGAGCATTAAAATGGTAAACTCCATGTCATCTCGCTGAAGTCCGGAGCTGCCGGTGGGTTTAGCGGGGAGTCTGCCTGGGCGCGATGGATCTCACCGAAAGTGCGAGGAACTGCCGCCTCTCCATCTTGTAGCCTGAGGTAACTCCTCGGCTCGGGTCGCTGGGGGTAACACAGTTATCAGCAGACCTGATCGGGTGCCAGCTCTCCCTCTTCGCACACGCCCGCAATCTGCTCGCTGGAAGCAGTACCAGCTCCTCCCAGTCAGTGCAGCAGCCCCGCTGTAGTCCTTGCACCCGCCCACCGCCACCAAATCAATCAACGTTACATAGAACATAGAGTAGCACAGCACGGCCGTTCGGCCCACAATGTCCGTGCCGAATATGATGCCGTTAAACTAATCTCCACTGCCTTTCCATTCCCAACATGACCACACTCCTATCTAAAAGCCTCTTAAACACCCCGATGGTATCTGCCTCCAGCACCACCCTTGGCTGTGCGTCCAGGCACCCAACACCCTCCATGTAAAAAACTTGCCTCGCACATTTTAAAACGTTGTCCCTCTCACCTTAAAGCTATGCCTCTAGTCTTTGACATTTCTCCCCTGGGAGAACGGTTCTGATTGTCTATGCCTCATAATTGTACATACTTCTAACTTATCTCTCCTCAGCAGATCTCCAGGAAAGCAATCCAAGTTGTCCAACCTCCCCAAAGCCTCCACATCCTTCTTGTGATGGGGCCACCAGAACTGCACGCAAGATTCTCAGTGCTGAAGGGTAAAGTGCTAAAGGGTTGGAGACAACAGTAAAGGTTGGCTTCTCAAAACAGAAAATGAAACTAAAATGATTTTATCACTAAAGTGATACCACTTAGCGATATAAATATTGATTTCAAGATTTCAAGTAACCCCTGCATTCCCTCTCTGCCCCTCCCCACCATAGTAATCCTGCTAGTTCCACTGTTCGCACCCATATAACCCTTCATTATTTCATGTTATATTATATTTCATATTTCAGATATTTCATATTTCATAATCACCTCTTCCCCAGCCAACAATGAACCATTGTGGGCTCCACCTTTCCTTGGTCATGGGTGCCAGCTCTGATTTGTTCTGAACCTTTTCATACCTCTCGTTTCCCTCTCCCATGACTCCCAATCTGAAGAAAGGTCACCTATTCCTTTTCCTTTGTGTTTATTTTTGATTTTATCCATGCTCTGTTGTAGATATCTGCCATTTTGTTTGTAATCTGTGACTTCTGCTATGAAATGCGTGGATCTAGAAATTCAAAAGCATCTGTATTTGTGTGGACAAAGAAGACAGGGGAACTGCAAGTGGGCTGCAGGCAAGAATGGTGTTGGGTTTTTGTACCTGTCAATCAAATCAGAGCTGGTTGGGGGACACTACTGCTGTTACGATAAGTCCAAGGGAAGTGTGGACTAAAAGGGAGAGGAACAATAGTGGGAGGTAGGCAACAATGGTGCAGTATTTGCAGTGCTCATTTTCAGGTGTCGGAGCTGTCAAACAGGCGTCATTTCAGATTTTGCTGGAGGGGGCAAGCTAGTCTCCAAAGAGGGTCAAACAAGATTATAGCCCATCACTACATCCTAGTGTATAACTAGTACAATAAAACATAAAAATACTTAATTTAATAATATGACAAAATATTGCATTGACCCCGAAAGGCATAAATCACATAACGGGTCTGAAACGCTAAACGTTTCTCTTATTATAATATTACCTGTCTGATTGGGTGTTTCCAGCATTTTTAACATTTTTATTTCATATTTTCAGCATCTTAGCTTTTAATGCATTTCAATGTCAGATTTGAATCAGTGTACAAAAAATGACAAAGTTTCAAAGCACGGCGGCTCCTCCTTTTGTCCCGTCCCCCCCCCCCCCACCACACATGGCGATCCATCCACGCCGGGTCCTCCATTGTTCTTCCCCTCCCTCCCCTCACAGCGGTCCTCCACTCTCTCATCGACTGTGGGTCGACCCGCAAGGCATCGCCACCGCCGCCGCCCCATCATCATGAGGCTTCACCGCTGCCGCCACCGAGGCCTCACCACTGTCCACGCCCCATTTCACGCCTCTGTGGTGTTGACCCGGGCCCCAGCCGTGGGCTCAGTCGGCCGCTTCGCCCGGGCCAGGCTTCTACGTGGCGATCCGGGAGGCATCGAGACCGCAGCATCGCGATAAAGGCCTCCGGCCGCATTCCCAGTCCACAGCCGTGGTCCGTCGGGTAGTTATGTGTCAGAAGAAATTGCTGATGCTGATTTATACCGAAGATAGACACAGAATGCTGGAGTAACTCAGCGGGATCTCTGGAGCGAAGGAATGGGTGATGTTTTGGATCGAGACCTTTCTTCAGACCAGTGGTGCCAGAGGGGCGCTCTGGTGATCTCCAGCAGCACTGCACTCTGAGTATTTGTTTTTTTATTTACATACTAGTACTATTCAATATCTGATAACAGAAGAGAAGAAGCTGTTCTTTAAATGCACAGGTTTTTGCATTTTCTACCTGATGGGAAAGGGGTGAAGAGGGAATAACTGGAGTGAAAATGCTCCTTGAATATGTTGGCTGCTTTCCCGAGCCAGCGTGGTGTAGATGGATTAAATGGATATTGTACCATATTCCGCATGATCACGTTGCGGTATTGTAAAATTGGAGAGGTCTAACAGGGAACTGCGACTGCTACAGCTGACCTGAGATAGGTGGGTCCAGTCAGGGATGTGGGATTGGGTAACCAGAGAATGTAGACCCACAGGCAGGCCCAACAGGCAGGATTGGGTTGATATCTGGACGTGAAAGGCAGAAAAATGTGCAAAGGACATGAGAAATTCACATGCATTTGAGCTTTTTAAGAGTCATCTCAGGCTGGGGATCAGAAATAAACAGCAGTCAAAGCACTTTTGAAAGACATGATAACAAGGGTCCTGCCAATCAAATCAATGGTGGTTTTGGGGACACTGCTGCTGGAAGATAAGTCCCAGTGAAGTGTGGATTGAGGGGCAGCACGGTGACGCAGCGGTAGAGTTGCTGCCTCACCGTGCCGGAGACTCAGGTTCGATCCTGACTAGGGGTGCTGTCTGTAGAGTTTGTACATTCTGCCCGTGACCACGTGGGTTTTCCCTGGGTGATCTGGTTTCCTCCCACACTCCAAAGACATACGGGTTTGTAGGTTAATTGGCTTCAGTAAAAATTGTAAATTGTTCCTAGTGTGTAGGATAGTGCTAGTGTACAGAGATTGCTGATTGGTGCGGACTCGGTGGGCTGAAGAGCCTGTTTCTGCTCTGTGTCTCTAAACTAAAGGTTGGCACAGTGGCACAGCGGTAGATTTGCTGCCTTGCAGTGCCGATCCTGACGACGGGTTTTGTTTACAAAAAAAAGAGTTTGTACGTTCTCCCCGTGACTGCGTGGGTTTTCTCCAAGATCTTCGGTTTCCATCCACACTCCAAAGACGTTCAGGTATCGTACAGGTATGTACGTTAATTGGCTTGGTGTATGTGTAAATTGTCCCTAGTGTGTGTAGGATGGTGTTACCAGGGGATCGCTGTTCGGCGTGGACTCGGTCGGCCGAAGGGCCTGTTTCCGCGCTGTATCTCTAAACTAAACTAAACTAAACTAAACTACGTTCAGAGGAACATGCTTGCCTCAGCATTCCAAGGAATTCTGGATCATTCTTGCTGATAAAAATATCCCTGCCCTATGAATATAATAACGTCAAAGCTATGTTCAGCCTCCCTCCTGGAACATCGCAGACTGAAACTGAAATAATCCCAAGAACTACCAAATTCCAAGTGGATTTTGAAAGGAAGTCTGCCTGAAGGCTGATTCTGGTCTTTATTGTGTAGGGTATCCTTTTGGAATGAATATATATTATTTTAACCATTAAATAAATGTTATGAAAGATGTAATCCTGTTGTCTGTGATCTCAAAGTGTATTGCCTCAAGATGCAAAAGGGAATTTCTTTTTTTCTCCAGAGAGTAGGCTTCCCAAACTGATAGCTGACACACGATGAGGATACATCTTAACTTATTCCAGACTTGGTCTATTTATGGAATTGGCACAGAGGAAACTTTTGGCAAAAGCCTGAGTTATAACATGTTCTCCTACTATAATCCTTTTGACTTCAAGCAAATAGAGCACAGTAATTGCTAAGAATTGCAATCAGTACTGAAATTATGGTGTTTGAGTGTCAGAGGTGGATGATTGTTTCCAACGTCGAACAGTACAGGTCCCAGCATAGATCCCTGCTGAACCGCACTGGTTACAGACCTCCAGCCAGAATAACTCCCTTCTACCACAACCCTCAGTCTTCTATCAGTAAGCCACTTATGAATCTATTTAACCAAATCACCATGAATCCCATACATCCTAATCTGCTGGATCAGCCTACCATGGGGAACTTTTTCAACTGCCCTACTAAAATCCATGTGGACAACTTTCATCGCCCAACCCTCATAGATTACCTTTGTCATCTTTTTAAAAAAACAATCAAGTCATTAAGCCATGACCTGTATATGAATAAATTCTTTGGTATAGGTGTGATTTAAAACATGAATTAAACTTAAGGTCTTGTACCTCATGATTAATATCCAATAATCAAACTACAGTGAGATCCTTTTTAATTAAGTCACTTTATGTGGCTTAAATCAAGCGTCAATTTAGGCCCCATTTCTAGAGTTCTTTGTAAAAGCATAATTCCAAATTCAGTTTCTCCTGCACTGCTATTAGTAGAACAGAGTAGCTGAGCTAAGGGAGCTGGAAATAAATAAACAAACAAACAAATAAATAAACAGATAAATCTCACTTACTCACTCACACACAATATCTCCTCCTTGACTGAAGGTAACTCAAAAGTTTCAGAATTAAAATTGCTAGGTTTTATTTTCAGCAAAAGTATTAATGATCGCACAACCAAGATGGGTACATGCAACCTGTGCATCTATCAGCCATTATCTTATGCAATTGTGAGACAGATTGCAGGGGTTAAATAAACTACCCCCAAAAAATTATAATTGTTCTGTGAATGAAAGATAGCAATTTTCATGCATGGAAATGCAATCGTTTACATTTGTAGATGTTGCACTTAAACCTTTCTTGGCAGTCACTCAGACAAGTCAAAGTCAAAGTTACCTTTGACACTGTCGCATGCCCACAATCCCTGAGATTTTGATAAAATTATTGATCTCCCCGACGTGGTGTCTTTTGATAAATATCAATAGAAGCAAATGTCAAAAATCAAGAGTGTTTAATTGTCATATATACCAACAATGGAACGATACGATAGAACTTTATTTATCCCAGGAGGGAAATTGGTCTGCTAACAGTCATAAACACAAGATACATGAAACAATGATATTCTTACTTGGAGCACATAATAGGCTTGTAAACGCAGTATGCACAGATAATATATAATTAATAAATAAATCAACAAACTAATTGAGGGAGTCCAGCATAGGTTCATGAGGTTAATTCCCAGGATGGCGGGACTGTCATATGATGAAAGAATGGAGCTACTGGGCTTGTATTCACTGGAATTTAGAAGGATGAGAAGGAATCTTATAGAAACATAAAAAATTATTAAGGGATTGGAGGCGCTAGATGCAGGAAACATGTCCCCGATGTTGGGGTAGTCCAGAACCAGGGGCCACAGTTCAAGAATAAGGGGTAGGCCATTTAGAACTGAGATGAGGAAAAACTTTTTCACACAGAGAGTTGTGAATTTGTGGAATTCTCTGCCTCAGAACGCAGTGGAGGCCGATTCACTGGATGCATTCCAAAGAGAGTTATATAGAGCTCTTAGGGCTAGCGGAATCAAGGGATATGGGGAGAAGGCAGGAACGGGGTACTGATTATGGATGATCAGCCATGATCACATTGAATGGTGGTGCTGGCTCGAAGGGCCGGATGGCCTACTCCTGCACCTATTGTCTATGTAATTACCACAATACTAGTTTTAAAAAACCCTCGTCCTTAGTGCAACCAAAGGCAGCCCATAAACGTTAATTGTTATAGGTAAGTGTTGTGTGGTGTTCAAGACCCTGATGGCTATTGGGAAGAAGCTACAGTTTAGATAGCATACTTCATTATTATAATTAGTACTCGGTTGATGGCTACACGGATGAATGGCATTGTTAATAGATTCCTCAAATGGTGTGCACTGATCTGAATATAATGGTAAATTTATGTGATACAGAACTCTTTCAAATACAAGCTCTAGATATGAATCTACAGCTCCTCGAGGTATAGAATCCACCCCTGTCACACTGTGGAAATAAACAATTATTGACAGTCATATAGCTGCCATAAAATAAAATCTTTACATTGTACAAAGGAATCAGTCTTCCTGTATTAGAGAT
This sequence comes from Rhinoraja longicauda, assembly GCF_053455715.1. Taxonomy (NCBI): domain Eukaryota; kingdom Metazoa; phylum Chordata; class Chondrichthyes; order Rajiformes; family Arhynchobatidae; genus Rhinoraja; species Rhinoraja longicauda. Next base: position 12,351,313 of record NC_135982.1, read on the forward strand.
AAAGCATTTGTGTAATTGCCGAACTATGTGGTGGAAAGAAAAGCAGTCCTTGCAGAAACCTTTCACAAGCCTCATCTTGCTGTTAACAAAGCCAGAGCTTCCATGGTAGAACTGTTCTTCCAAGGTAGAACTGGATCAGAGTTCTGACAAAGAGGCAAGTGGCTTACTAGGATATATTCCCTTGGGCTCAGTAAATTCCCCAGACCTGTAGCAAAGAAGCAGTCACAGCAAGTCTAATTGAGAGATCTTATAACAAGCAGCCAGCCAACACTGCGCCTGGAATGGTTGGAGAGTGGGCAGGAAGAGACTAGGGACTTGTGGAAATTCAGGCAGATAGGGGCCACTGGTCAGTCCTTGGGTAAGTGGTGCGGGTTCTCATGGCACTGAAGCTCGAAATCTAAGACATGTGGGAAGTTCAACTCTAAAAGGCAATGATGCAGCTCAGTATTGCCTGGGAAGAAAATAACTAAGGAAATATAATGACCACAGCATAGAAGGCTCCTCAGTCTATTAGCTTCTTGTTGGACAATTTCAAAATATTCCTACATTCGCCTGCCTTGGTCATCCAGAAAATTATGTACTTGGCCAACTCATTGAAAGTCATGGATTAATTTGCTTCTATCAGGATTTTCTGGCAAATTCCACAACAGCCTCGCCACTTGACTTTAGTTGCTTGGAAATCACACAGCTCCTGCTTACAGAGGATGGAGTTACAACACCATAGGATGCAGTAGAATCACTTGACTGTAATCTAATTTATCTCAGGAAACTCCAGTCCAGCCACACATTATTGCCTTTGCTATAATCTATTGACATGGATGTTGTTATATTTCAAGACAAAGCGATCCAGGTGGGACAGTGGTTGATAAATCGCTTGCTTAAGTTTTGCTGATGGGTGAACAGTATTAAAATTGATTATGAGAGATATATGGCATGGAAACATGCCCTTGTCCCAACTTGTCCATGTTGACCAAGATGCCCCATCTAAGTTAGTCCAATTTGCATACATTTGGCCCTTGTCTCTCCAAAGCTTTCCTATCCACGTACCTGTCTAAATGTACCTGAAGGGTCCCGAACCAAAGATTGTCTGTCCATGTTCTCCAGAGATGCAGCCTGACCCACCGAGTTACTCTAGCACTTTGTGTCCTTTCTGTCTTTGAAATGTTGTTATTGTTCCTGCCTCAACTACTTCCTTTGGCAGCTCGGTCCAATATACTCATTATCCTCTGTGTGAAAAAAGCCACCCCTTAGGTTCCTATTAAACCTTTCCCCTCTCACCCTAAAGCAATATCCTCTAGTTTTTGATTCCCCATCTCTCGGAAAAAGATGGTGCATCCATCCTATCTATTCTCCTCATGATTTTATACATTTCTATAAAGGAGCCTCGTACACTCCAAGGAATAAACTCCCAACATGCCAAACAAATTCCTTTAAGCTCAGACCCTCCAGTCCTGGCAACATCCTCGTAAATCTTCTCTGCATTCTTGCCAAATTTTAGAATGATTTGCAGTCACACACTGCAATTCTATATAAAATATCACCAGGGAACTGAATGTGCCAATTTTTGAGCAGATGTAAGCCACATCAAATGACTTGCACCATTTATGTTGTCTTTGAAACATCACAGAACAATAAAATACCAATTTAGGAATGTCAGGCCTGGAGGCATGTTGGTGTGCTGCACAGCAGCTGAAAGTGAAGATACCCTGTCATCAACAACTAAGAATAATACACAAGAATTTAACAAGCTAGCAGGATTCAGCCAAGCAAAACCTAACATTAATAAAACTAACATTAACAGTTTTGTGAAAGGTTTGCCCCATAATCTACCACTCTTCACTGTTCCTACAGTGTCAGATGTGGCTCACTGCAAAAGCACTCCTTATCTCCAAAGCAAATGGATGTTGGTTGAAGTCCCTCTCCAAAGTCTTGAACACAACAATTTATTGCAAAGTCAAAGACAATTTGTGTGTATAAAGAGCCAATTGAAGAAATGCCAATAGGATGAGAACTGGCCTTGGTAATGGAAATCAAAGATTGGCAGGCAAAACTGCACATGCAGCCTGCTACAATTCTGAGGGACAAGTTTAATCTGCCACTGTTATTTTTTGCTACTAACTTCCACCCTATCCACAAATTCAATTTCTGTCTTCTCTCTCCGCTTTCTGGATCTCTCTGTCTCCATCCCAGAATACCAGCTATCCACCGAGATTTACTATGAAGATTGGCTTCATTCTTCGTTTCCTAACAGTTTTCATCATCTGCAGCCCTTTGTAGTCTCCACTTCTTACCCAGTCTCTGTCGCTATCTCCATCCTACTCTCTCCCACCTGATGCCATCTGCCAATTACCCCAACTCACCGGGATCCACGTATCACCTGCCAGTTCTTGCCACATCCCTACTGCTCACCTCTTTATATTGGTTCCACTGACTGGTTAGCATGCAACAAAAGCTTTTTACTGTACCTCGGTATACGTAACAATAAACTAAACTGAACTGCTACTGAACTTTTTAACCGCCTACACCATGTCTGAAAAAGGATTCTATCTCAAAACCATGCCGGTCCATTTCCTTCCACAGATGCTGCCTGGCCTGCTCAGTTTCTCCACCAGAGTGTATATTTTTTTACTCTATACAGACAACAACCTACCTTCATCAACTTCCTGCAGATGCTACAACTCATCTATACACTAGGGGCAATTTATCAATTTATTGTGGCAATTAATGTGCTGATGATCCGAATATAGATGAAGGGTCTTGGTCTGAAATGTTGATTGTCCATTTCCCTCCACAAATATTACTTGACCCGCAGAGTTACTGCAGCACCTCGTTCTTTAGCTCCAGATTCCAGCAACTGCAGTCTATTGTGTCAACCTGGTCACAGGAAGAATGTGCAAACTCCACATAGACAGCGCTTCAGGTCAGGACTGGAGCGGGGATCCAGTACCGAGGCAACGGTTTTACAATCTGTAGAATCAAGGAATTACAGATGCTGGTTTACTCAAAAGGACAGTCCCCCAACAATCAGTCTGAAGAAGGTTCACAAGCCGAAACATCACCTATCCATGTTCTCCAGTGATGCTGCCTGACCCGCTGAGTTACCCCCGCACTTTGTGTAATTTTACAGCCTGTGTCACTCCATTTCCTTGCCCTGTTTCCTTGCAGCAGAGAAGGCTGACCAGCCCAACAGATGGTCCCCAACAACGTTGGCAATGCACTCCAAATTTGGCCCTGTGCAGAGTTTAGGGACAAGTTTGCATTGATAATGATACACTGGGAAAAAGGATGCCCTTTGGCCAACACCCCTTCAGTTTATATGATTTAACTAACTTAGATTTTAGGATTATACATTTGTCAAAATTATTGTTCAGGTATTTCTAGACTCACATTAACTCAATTCGCTGGGCGGCATGATGGCATAGCGGTAGAGCTACTGCCTTACAGTGCCAAAGACCCGGGTTCATCCACACATGCTTGCCTGTCCGGAGTTTGTACGTTCTCCCCGTGACCTGCACGGGTTTTCTCTGAGATCTTTGGTTTCCTCCCTCACTCCAAAACAGATGTACAGGTTTGTAGGTTAATTGGCTTGGTGTGAATGTAAGATTGTCACTAGTGTGTGAAGGGAGTGTTAATATGCAGGGTTCGCTGGTCAGTGCGGACTTGGTAGGCCGAAGAGCCTGTTTCCGCGCTGTATCTCTAAACTAAATCACCTTCTCTCTAGTACCGCCATGCCCACTGTTTTGGTGCTTTTCAAGTTTAATTATTTTTAAACTTTCCTCACATTGAGATTGAGAGGTTTTCGTCCATGATGTCAGTTTCAGGTGAAACTGTTACAAACTCCATCATGTAAAATGAGTTTTTGGTGTGTAGTATACGTTCTGTATGCAGAATATACTTGTTTTCACTTTTCCTATTTCTTCAAAATATATAAAATCAATGCACTGGATTTCAAAATGTCACTTATGTGATTGGACCTTAAATATTTTGTTTAATTTTTATGGTATTATATATTGTTTGATTATTATATTTGGAGGTAACTTGAAACATTGATTATTGGCGTGGAGAATAGCCATCAAGTTCTGAGTTATGTGGCATACATCATATAAGACTTCATTTCATGACCTTACATGACATTGAATGTAAATCAATAATAAAATTACAGGACAAGGTATGTACACATGACACATAATCAAAGCCATCAGTACAATATGTGTCTTTGAACTGGCAGATCACAAGTTGGCCTTATATCACAAGATGGCAAATGAGGGAGATCTGTCACATCAATGGCTCAATCCATGTCAGCATCATTTGCCCACAAGTTGAAGGAAAATCACCAGGAAATAAATAGTGGTACTTTCTTTGGTTTAGAGGTTAGGGTTTTGATCTGTAAAATTCCTGCCCTATATTTTGAAATTATTTCTCCTAAGCTGTATTATTCCACATGAATAAAGCTCAGTGGAAGACTGGGATTCATGCTGGGTCAAATTCAGACACCACATTGTAAATGATCCAGACTCCACGAGGATGCTGGTGGCATCTTTGTTACCTTATTACAGGTTTGTCCAATGGCTTTAACTACACTAAACAGAGTATAGTAAGCGCAAAGACCAAAAATAGCACACTGCTCCAGAGAAATGTCAAAGGTGTCAATCAGTGTCAAGTGACTCCGAGAGCACTCTAAGCTCAACACACACAGGACCAATTAGCTTGATGACATACCACTCTCTAAGATAAACATTCACTCCATCCATCATCACTCCATCTGCTGTGACTTCAAGTCCACATAATGCACTGCAGTTACTCTCCAAAGTTATTTTGACAGCACCTTCCACTGCAACTTTCACTGACAGAATAAAAGGACAACAGATACATTGGGACATCACCACCTGCAGGTTCACCTCTATGTTGCATGCTTTCCTCACTTGGATACGAGTTGTCATTCCATCAAGATCATCAGTGAGTTCCTCCTTAAGGAACTCCCTCCCTGACAATACTGTGTCATACAATCATACAGCATGGAAGCATGCCCTTCAGCCCAACTCGTCCATGGCAACCAAGATGCCCCATCTAAGCTAGTCCCATTTGCTTGCATTAGGCCTATATCCCTCTAAACATTTCATATCTATATATCTGTCCATGTTTCTTTTAAATGCTGTTATAGTGCCTTCCTCAACTACCACCTCCAGCAACTCGTTCCAAATGCCTACTGACCCTCTGAGTGAAACTGTTGCCCCTCAAGTTCCTATTAAATCATGCCCCTTTCACCTTAAACCTGTCCTCAGGTTCTCAATTTCCCTACCCTGGGTAAAAGATGCTATGCGTTCACCCCATCTATTCCCCTCATGATTTTATACACCTCTATAAGATCATCCCTCAGCCTCCTGAACTCCAAGGAATAAAGTTCAAACCTGCCCAACTTTTGCCTATAGCTCAGGCCCTCGAGTCCTGAAAACATCCTTGTACATCTTCTCTGCACCCTTTCCAGCTTAATGACATCAAATGTGGGAGCACCTTCACCAAGTGTCTCACTGCCACCTTTTCACAGCTAGCTAGGATGGGAAATATGCTTTATCAAACACCATATCCTTTACACAAATAAATAACGTTCCATTAAAATCCTCAACAACAGCTTTAAAAATGAACCAGTAGCCAGGACTAAGTATCAGAGTGAGAATAAGTATCAGCTGGAATAAGTATTAGAGTGAGAATTTTGTAAAATGCCTGTAATGGGAGGAAAACAATATAAAATGCAATCAAGCCGAGGACAAACAGGATACTAGAAGACCTATTATTTAAGTATTTACTGTTATGAATAATTTGAGTACAATAATGACAGCACTTTGGTCAATTATTCCAGGAAATTGTATAAAGTACTTTAATCAAATTAATTGCAATGTGAAACGGTCTTTGGAATATGTTAATAAAATGATTGTAAGAAGAACTAAGAGAATCTGATACACAATGCTTGAAACTGCAGTTAGCTATGACTAAAAGTACCCAATGGCTATTCCACCTAATATAGTCTTTTCAGTGTAAATTGAAGAGCCATTGGCTGTTCCTAATCACAATCATTTATTTGATAGGAGTCATAAGCATAATTGTGATTCATATCTTCCAACAAGAATGTTTCACTGTGGAATGCTTTTGGCAATTGTAAAAAGTGAACACATTAGTAAATGTAATCTTATTCATCCATCTTGTAGGGTTCCTTTTACACTCCCAAATTAAATAATAACCACAATTCAACGGTATTCATTATGTATTGTGTTTCAATCTACTTAACCCGACTTGACTCCTTTTCACCCTAGGTGCTCTGTTTTTTCCCCACAACCTGGCATGGGTATGCCGTTTGGCAAGTTAATTTGCCATTAGCAGAATCTGAGAGGAGTTGTGGGGAGAGTAAAAAGAGTATCAGTGTAAGTGGATGCTTGTTGGTCAGTTGGACTCTGGGAGCTAAGAAGCCATTTTCTCGCTGTTTGACACTAAGATTGAAGAATTCTGGAGGAAAGTTTGGGTGGAAAATATCTTTTCAAAGTAACTCATTACATTTGACACAAAATCTCAACCCCAAATGGGATTAGCATAGAATGGCATCATGGTCGAGATGGCCAAGAGGCCTGTTTCTGCACTGTACAATACTATGAAGCTATAAACAGAGCTTCAACTTGCTTCCACGAATATAATTAGCATGATGGCTGATGTAGCCAACCAATGCACCCTGGCACTCAAATGTTTGAGAGTTGGGAAGAAGACTGAGAAGTAGGACATCGAGGGTGGTTATCTCTGGATTGCTTCCTGTACCTCGTGCTAGCGAGGGCAGGAACAGAGAGATCGGGGATATGGATCTAAGGCTATGGGATTGGTGCAGGGAGCAGGGATTTTGATTTCTAGACCACTGGGATCTCTTCTGAGGTAGGGGTGACCTGTACAAAAGGGACGGGTTACACCTTAACAGCAGGGGGACCAACATTCTGGCAGGCAGGTTTGCTAGTGTTACACGTGTGGGGTTTAAACTAAGTAGTGGGGGAGAGAGGTTGACAAATTGGGAATATGAAGATGGAGTTAAAGGGGAAGCAAATACAGGAGAAATTGCAAAGGACTCTAGAATAAATGGGAAGGAAAGTACTAGATGGGATAAGAGAGTAAGGTCAGGGCTAATAGTGACCGATGTGAGAGGGGAGGTGAATACTGAAGTTAAAGTGTTGTATTTAAATGCGTGAAGTATAAAAAATAAAGTGGATGAGCTTGATGCTCAGTTAGACATTGGCAAGTATGACGTGGGAATTACAGAAACATGGCTACAAGAGGTTGGGAACTGAATATTCAGGGGTATACAACCTATCGAAAAGACAGACAGGTGGGCAGAGGGGGTGGGGTTGCTCTGTTGGTAAGGAACGATATTCACTCCCTTGCAAGGGGTGACATAGAATCAGGAGATAAAGAATCAGTATGGATAGAAATGAGAAATTGTAAGGGTAAAAAGACCCTAATGAGAGTTATCTACAGGCCCTCAAACAGTAGCCTCGACATAGGGTGCAAGTTGAATCAAGAGCCAAAATTGGCATGTCGAAAATGTAATGCTACGGTGAGATTTCAACATGCAGGTAGACTGGGAAAATCAGGTTGCTACTGGACCCCAGGAAAGGGAGTTTGTGGAATGCCTCCGAGATGGATTCTTAGAACAGCTTGTACTGGAGCCTACCAGGGAGAAGGCAATTCTGGATTTAGTGTTGAGTAATGAACCTGATTTGATAAGGGAACTCAAGGTAAAAGAGCCATTAGGAGGCAGTGATCATAATATGATAAGTTTTAATCTACAAATTGAGAGGGAGAAGGGAAAATCGGAAGTGTCAGTATTACAGTATAGCAAAGGGGATTACAGAGGCATGAGGCAGGAGCTGGACAGATTTGACTGGAAGGAGACCCTAGCAGGGAAGACGGTGGAACAGCAATGGCAGGTATTCCTGGGAATAATGCAGAGGTTGCAGGATCAATTCATCCCAAAGAGGAGGAAAGATTCTAAGGGGAGTAAGAGGCACCCGTGGCTGACAAGGGAAGTCAAGGACAGCATAAAAATAAAAGAGAATAAGTCTAACATAGGAAAGAAGAGTGGAAAGCCAGAGGATTGGAACTCTTTTAAAGAGCAACAGAAGATAACTAAAAAGGCAATATGGGGAGAAAAGATGAGGTACGAAGGTAAGCTGGCCAATAATATAAAGGAGGATAGTAAAAGCTTCTTTAGATATGTGAAGAGGAAAAAAATAGTTAAGGCAAATGTGGGTCCCTTGAAGACAGAAGCAGGGGAATTTATTATGGGGAACAAGGAAATGGCAGATGAGTTGAACCGGTACTTTGGATCTGTCTTCACTAAGGAAGATACAAACAATCTCCCAGATGTTCTCGTGGCCAGAGATCCTAGGGTGACGGAGGAACTGAAAGAAATTCACATTAGGCAGGAAATGGTGTTGGGTAGACTGATGGGACTGAAGGCTGATAAATCCCCAGGGCCTGATGGTCTGCATCCCAGGGTACTTAAGGAGGTGGCTCTAGAAATCATGGACGCATTGGTGATCATTTTCCAATGTTCTATAGATTCAAGATCAGTTCCTGTGGATTGGAGGGTAGCTAATGTTATCCCACCTTTTAAGAAAGGAGGGAGAGAGAAAACAGGAAATTATAGACCAGTTAGTCTAACATCAGTGGTGGGGAAGATGCTGGAGTCAATTATAAAAGACGAAATTGCGGAGCATTTGGATAGCAGTAACAGGATCGTTCCGAGTCAGCATGGATTTACGAAGGGGAAATCATGCTTGACTAAGCTTCTGGAATTTTTTGAGGATGTAACTAGGAAAATGGACAGGGGAGAGCCGGTGGATGTAGTGTACCTTGACTTTCAGAAAGCATTCGACAAGGTCCCACATGGGAGATTAGTGTGCAAAATTAGAGCACATGGTATTGGGGGTAGGGTACTGACATGGATAGAAAATTGGTTGGCAGACAGAAAGCAAAGAGTGGGGATAAATGGGTCCCTTTCAGAATGGCAGGCAGTGACTAGTGGGGTACCGCAAGGCTCGGTGCTGGGGCCGCAGCTATTTACAATATACATTAATGACTTGGATGAAGGGATTAAAAGTAACATTAGCAAATTTGCAGATGACACAAAGCTGGGGGCAGTGTGAACTGTGAGGAAGATGCTATGAGGTTGCAGGGTGACTTGGACAGGCTGTGTGAGTGGGCGGATGCATGGTAGATGCAGTTTAATGTGGATAAGTGTGAGGTTATCCACTTTGGTGGTAAGAATAGGAAGGCAGGTTATTATCTGAATGGTGTCAAGTTAGGAAAAGGGGACGTACAACAAGATCTGTCCTAGTGTGTCCTAGTGCATCAGTCACTGAAAGGAAGCATGCAGGTACAGCAGGCAGTGAAGAAAGCCAATGGAATGTTGGCCTTCATAACAAGAGGAGTTAAGTATAGGAACAAAGAGGTCCTTCTATAGTTGTACAGGGCGCCCTAGTGAGACCGCACCTGGAGTACTGTGTGCAGTTTTGGTCTCCAAATTTGAGAAAGGATATTCTTGCTATTGAAGGCGTGCAGCGTAGGTTTACTAGGTTAATTCCCGGAATGGCGGGACGGTCGTATGTTGAAAGACTGGAGCGACTAGGAATATACACTGGAATTTACAAGGATGAGGGGGGATCTTACTGAAACATATAAGATTATTAAGGGGTTGGACACGTTAGAGGCAGGAAACATGTTCCCAATGTTGGGGGAGTCCAGAACTAGGGGCCACAGTTTAAGAATAAGCGGCAGGCCATTTAGAACAGAGATGAGGAAAAACATTTTCAGTCAGAGTTGTAAATCTGTGGAATTCTCTACCTCAGAAGGCAGTGGAGGCCAGTTCTCTGAATGCTTTCAAGAGAGAGCTAGATAGAGCTCTTAAGGATAGCGGAGTCAGGGGGTATGGGGAGAAGGCAGGAACGGGGTACTGATTGAGAATGATCAGCCATGATCACATTGAATGGTGGTGCTGGCTCGAAGGGCTGAATGGCCTACTCCTGCACCCATTGTCTATTGTCTATTTCAACCGGTTGTGACTGTACAAACTCTGATCAGACCAGAGAACGCACATCAACTTCAGAGCGACATCTTGGAGCTACTTTATTCTCCAGCACAACATTGTTTGGGGGACTTGAAATTAAAATTGCTATGGCAGTTTCTGCTTTTAAAATCAGATGACAGAAGATAGAAATTTCAGCAGTAAGATAAACTGCAAAACTGAAAGGAAGTATTTGAGTCCACGTGTTATGTGTTTGAAGACAACAGTATAGTTGAAAGCATTCTGAGCCTTTGATGCAGCAAATTCAAAATGAATCATTTCAACAGTTGATGGCATGAAATTATGCAAAATAGTTGTTTTCAGTTAGATTATATGGTTAACTGTCAAAATGTTTCTGTCAAGACTTTTTTTTCCAGTGGATTAGTGACTTCGTGCATATCTAATATAGTGCTAGAGATTGCAGGTTCAATCCTTTTATTCAAGCCAAGTTCGCTAATCGAGAACAGAGTTGACTGTGAAGACACAAGAAACTGCAGATGCTGGAATCTTGAGCAAAATACAAGCTGCTGGAGGAACTCAGTGGGTCAAGCAGCATTTGTGGAGGAAAAGGACAGGCAACGTATTGGGTCGAGACCCTTCTTTAGACTGAATTTCTTTGTACTTTCATTTTACATATACATACAACTACTTTCATTAATGCACCAAACTCCTCAGAGATAAATGGAAAACTTGTCTTGTGGTATCTATTCTTACCCGGGGTTCAAATAGCGTTCTGGAGGCTTGTCTATTGTGAAACTACTTGCTTTGACACCCAGAGTCCATTGTGATGCTATGTATACGAGAGAGCCCTGCCCACACTAACCAGCTGAGATCACAAACAAAGATTAGTCATTTGGTGAGATGCTGAAGAATAATTAATTTTGTTTGTCATTAAACAATTTTGTTCAATTTATGACAACTGAATCTCATCATACAGGACACAGCTGACATCCTTAAGGAACCAAATTTTCTTTGTGCCTATTTCACTTTTCCAATCACAAAGTACTGTTGATGCTGGATATGTGAGATCTTATTCCAGGTCAATAATGCCAGTTTGGTGCTGGGAAAGTGTGCAAATCAGTAAACAGTTTTGGAAACATAAGTCCTCGAGCAACCTTGCACAACACTGGCATCCCACAATAATGTTTCACAATGATGCACTGCAAACCAGGGACCACTACCAATAGCTTGTAGGCCACCGTTGAGTGAAGGCACAATGACGAAATTCATCAGTGCCTTCAGTCTATCACCAAAGCCTTTGGCCCACGGAGGGAAATGATGTTTGAAGATTAAGGCCTTAACACTCACAGCATACCAAGCAGCAGTGATCCCTGATTTGTTAGTGTATTTGGTAACATGCCGGATCACTTTCAACAACCTACCTCATCCACCCTCTTAAAACCCATAAGTGCAAGTAATCCTCTGGGGAAATGGATGACAGTTATTAGTTTTTAAGTTTTAGAAATACATCATGGAAACAGGTGCTTCGGCCCACTGAGTCCACACCAGCCATCGATGAGCTGCACACCAGTTCTATGTTATCCCAGTTTCGGCATCTTACACACGAGGGGAAATTTACCAAAAACAATTCATCCACTAGAGAACCTGGGGAAAACTCACATGGTCACAGGGAGAACGTACAAACTCTGTACAGACAGCACCTGTAGTCAGGATCGACCCCGGGTCTCTGGTGCTGTAAGGCAGCAACTGTACCACTATGCCACCAACGTAAAAGGTTTTTAGACAGGCATATGGATATGCCGTAAATGGAGGGATACAGATCACGTGCAGGCAGGGAAGATCATCTTGGCATTATTATAGACATAAAAAGCTGGAGTAACTCAGTGGATCAGACAGCATCACTGGAGAAAAAGAATAGGTTATGTTTTGGGTATCATGGCATTATGTTTGGCACAGACATTGTGGGCTGAAGGGCTGTTCTTTTGCCATATTGTTGGTTGTAAGAAGGGGTTTAGCCCAATACCTGCCATATCTCTGGCCAGTGTTTAGAATGAACCAAGACCTGGGCAGTATCTCAAGCACCAACTCAGAGAGCAGAGCAATAATGTTCCCCTGAGTCCTGGGCTGTTGCTGAGGGGAGAAGCAGGAGAGTTTAGGTGAAGGAAGTTGAGGCAAGGTCAGGAACTTCAAGACAATCTCTCCCAGGCATTCACTCACTCAGAGGCGGGAGAGGGAGCTGCCATGGCGCTGCTGGAGGGCGAGGGATCTCCCCTTGGTGCTGAGCCTGCTCCAGGCCTCGGCCGACAGCATTGCTGGGTGGGATCTTGCTGCGCACGGCTGACGTCGTAGGATTTGTGTTGGAGCGGACGCCATCTGAATGCAGCTTGTTGCTGCAGCGGCGGCGGCGCGGGTTGTTGTTGTAACCGTCGCCCTGGCTGAGCAGCGGCGTCGCCGTGGCAACGGGGCACGCGGGGATCGGCGATCGCGGACAGCGGTGAGTAGAGGGAGCGGGGGGAGGGAGAGAGGAGGGAGGGAGGGAGGGAGAGGAGGGAGGGGAGGAGGGAGAGAGGGAGAGGAGGGAGGGGAGGAGGTAGGGGAAGAGGGGGAGGGAGAGAGGGGGAGGGAGAGGGGGGAGGGAGAGAGGGGGGAGGGAGAGGGAGAGAGGGGGAGGGAGAGGGAGGGAGGGAAAGGGGGAGAGAGGGGGGAGGGAGAGGGGGAGGGAGAGGGAGAGGGATAGAGAGAGGGAGGGAGAGGGGGAAAGGGAGGGAGAGGGGGAAAGGGAGGGAGAGGGGGAAAGGGAGGGAGAGGGAGGAGGGAGGGGGGGAGAGGGGGAAAGAGGGGGGGAGAGGGGGAAAGGGGGAGGGAGAGGGGGAGAGAGGGGGGGAGGAGGGAGAGGGAGGAGGGAAAGGGAGGGGGAGAGGGGGAGAGGGAAGGGAGGGAGAGAGGGAGGGAGGGAGAGAGAGAGGGATAGAGAGAGGGATGGATGGAGGGGGAGAGGGAGAGGGAGGGAGGGAGGGGGAAAAGGGGATTGGGAAAGAGAGGAGAACCAAGAGGGAGGGAGAAGGGGGGGGAGCTAAGAGGGTGGAGAGGGAGTGAGTGGGGGAGGGAGGAAGGGAGAGAGAAGAGGTGGGGAGAGAAGGAGAGGGGAGGGAAGGAGGGAGAGGGAAAGGGGGAGAAGGAGAGATTGGGGAGAGAGGGGGAGAGATGAGAACCAAGAGGGATGGAAAAGGAGGGGGGCAGAGCCTAGAGGGAGGGAGAGGGGAAGACGGAGGGTTAGAGTGATGGGGGCAGCGGGAGAGGGGGGAGAGGGGGAGAGGAAGAGAGAGGGAGAGGGGAGAAGGAGAGTGGAGGGAGGTAGAGAGGGGTGGGAGAGAGGGCGAGAGGGAGGAAGGGAGAGTGGAGAGGAAGGTGGAGGGAGGGAGGGGAGGGGGGGGAGTGTGGGAAGGAGGGAGGAAGGGAGAGATATGTTGGGGACCTTTATCACCCAAAGAGTGGTAGTTGGAATACACAGGCTGACAGTGTGGTGAAAGCAGAGTTGTGACAGCATTTGAGATATTTGGATGTTTTTGAATTGCCTGGGCATTGAAGGCTAAGGGGTAATCGCTGGAAGGTGGTTGTCTGACTACGTGATGGGCTGAATTGCCAATTTCTAAGATGCTTGTCGCTGTGAATCTCTGGGCTAATTCCTGAGATGAGAGGGTTGTCCTATCATGAAGATTTAGATCTGGTATTCTTTGAAGTTTTTCAGATTGAGGGGTGAGCTAATTAGAGACATATCAAACCTACATGGCAGGTTGACAGGTTAGATACCAAGACGTTTCCACTAATGGGAGAATCTTGATCGAGGGGACATCATTTCAAAATTTGGGAAGTCATTTTGAACTGACATGCTTTGGAACTTCCCACAGAGAATGACGAGTCACAGAAATGTCTAGTGAGAAGGTCTGTGGAACCTAGATTACTGGAAGTATTTAAAGCTGCAGATCCTGGTTTAAAAAACCCCACAACGTGCTGGAATAACAGCATCTCTGGAGGACATAGATAGGTAACATTTCGGGTCAGGATTCTTCTTCAGATTGATTGAAGCAGGAGTGAGATAGCTGGATTAAAAGATGTGGGGGGTGGGGGGGGGTGACATGACAAAGTTGGCTAGTGTCGGTGAATACATGTGAGGAGGGGAGTGTTTTGCCGTTCTCCTTTAGTGAATGGATAAAGGATGTGGGAGGGATTGAGAGAGAGGGCACAGGATGTTAGAGGGGGAATGGTGGGAGCATGGTTGTCAGGATGTAGGGTGAAGGGAGGGTAGTTGAGGCAGAGCTGTAGAAGGGGATATGAAAGATACAATGAAACAGTGGAGTGGGGATGAGGGAGGGTTTTGATGGTTTTTAGCATCAGTATTTTAGACAACAGCATTATTTGGGCCTTTAACAGCAAAACCACTGTTGTTCATGGAACCATTTAAAAAAATATCTCTTGGGCAACGTCCTATACATTTTCAATGGGTCTGCGAACTACAAAAATCCAACTGGAAAAAGTATAAAAAAACACTACTTCATTAAGCATAATATTCCATTATGTTATCGTCTAACACACAACCAACTACATTGCAACAATGTCAACACTGTGTAATCCCATAACTGGTATGAAAAATGTTTCTGTGAAAAATAAATTGCATGTTGAGTACTTTATATAAAGTAACATTCCTCTCCACCTATGCAATTTTAATACTTAAGTATTGTTAACCTGTTGGGTTAACTTTGGATTGTTTCTAAAACGTTTTTTTTGTATTCTTTCTGGAAACGATTGAAGCAGTATGGTAATATAGTTTTGAAATTGTCAACAGGTTAGGCAAGAACAAATTGGATTTTAAAAATTTTTTTAATGCACCTTTAATGTATTTTGGAAAAGCCCATTAACATTGTTAGCTCTTGAAATATCACGTAAAATTGATGACTCTAAGATTCTTTGACTCTAAAATTGAGGAAACATTTATTTGCAGACTGTTCATAAGTGACAATATGGAGGAAGAACACAATTTTCAGAATGAAAATGAAGAGGAAGAATCAAAGTTGGATTCAGAGCAAGAGGTTAAGCAAGGTAAAAATAACATTAAACCAGAAAGACAAGGAACTGCAGATACTGGTTTATAAAACAAACACAAAGTGTTGGAGTAACACAGCGGATCAGACATCATCTCTGTAGGGCATGGATAGGTGATGTTTTGTGTCAGGACCCTTCAGATGTCATTTTAATTTGTTTTAGAAAATAACATATTGGTGATATGTAGGCCATTTAGAACTCAGATGAGGAAAAACCTTTTCACACAGAGAGTTGTGAATTTGTGGAATTCTCTGCCTCAGGATGCAGTGGAAGCCGATTCACTGGATGCATTCAAAAGAGAGAATCTTAGAGCTCTTGGGGCTAGCGTAATCAAGGGGTATGGGGAGAAGGCAGGCACGGGTTACTGATTGTGGATGATCAGCCATGATCACAATGAATGGCTGTGCTGGCTCGAAGGGCCGAATGGCCTCCTCGTGCACCTATTTTTAGTTTCTAAAATCACAGTTGGTTGCATTTCCTGTAGGCTGTTCTAACTGTTATTCATCATTGACATGAACACCCATTAGAATGAGCAGCTACTTCTTGAATGTCTTCATAGCTATTGGGGGCAAATTGATGGCTTCCCGTGGTACTATTGATCCACACATCCAAAACATTGATGAAGATTTTGAACAGGTGAGAACACAACATTGTTTGTTTTCAGCCTCGTAACCCTGAAAAAAATGGCTCCTTTTTACTCTGCCCATTAACCAATCCTCATTGCACAAAGGTGGATTATGTACAAAAACATGCACTGTTATTTTTTTAAAATCTCTTGTATGGCACCTTCTTGAAGAACTGAAAGTCAAAATCCACCGTATCAACAGTTTTCCCTTATTTTTCCAATTGCAACTCCAAGAAATTCTAACCAATTTGCCAAGTATGATTTCTCTTTCATAGTTCCAATCTGCCCATTCTTCGCTTGTTTTCCAAATTCTTTGTTACCTTACCTTGATAATGGATTGTTGGCATCTGTCCATCTGCGAGAGTTGATGGTGCAGCTTTAACGTTGTCCTGCTTAGAAAGGGGAATGTTTCATCTGTGGTTGCATTTCCTGTAGGGGCTGACTTGGCTTATCCTTGACATGCAGACCCTCCCACAGACTCCATAGGTGAAGTTGGCTCTGACGCTTGGATGGAGGAGAGTGTTGCTGTTGCCGTTGACCATTTTGTGGCGTTGGCTCGTGGCATCCAGGATCATCCCGCATGCTGTTGTGGTGCTTCATACCTGCCTGGAGGTCCTTTCTCCACCTTCCCCAGTCCACAGCAGCTGCTTTCCAGTTTCAGTGCCAATGTTAAAATTTGTCATATCTCTTTGAATCGTATCCTTGTAGCGAAGCATTGGTCTGACTCCTGGCGTCCATGTATTGGTTACCTCCCCATAGAGCACATCTTTGGGGATCCTTGATAATAGATTCCAGCATTTTCTCTCTTACTGAAGTCAGCCTAAATGATCTCTGGTTCCTCATTTCCTCTCTCCGCCCTTCCTTAAATTAGATTTACATTTGTCACCTTTCAATCTGTGTGAACCATTCTAGGATGAATATAATTTATGAAGATGATAACCAACACACCCACCCACCACTATCACCACACTTCATTCTTCAAAACCCTCAGATCGATGTTTAGATCCTGGAGTTTTACCAGTTTTCACTCTCAGCAATTATGCCAAATCTAGTTTTTCACAAATGCTAATTTCTTTGAGCTCCTTATTTACTCCTAACCTGTTGTTCTCCATGAGTTTTTGCATCTGCTTTTCATGAATGTAAAATATTTGAATAATTTCCCTGCCATGCTCGTATTCCCCAATATACTTTATTTGCCTCAGTCTGTAAGGCATGGATATTATCTTCAGCTAATAATTTATCTTGGAAAAGCTTTGGAAGCTTGTGCAGATTGTTTTTAAGTTTCCCGCTGGATTATTCCTAAATTTTACTTTCCTTTTCTTTAACAATGCCTTTTCTTCCTTAGCTGAGATATGAACTTTTCCCATTCCTTCAGTTTGTTCCTTTGTTTCAGCAATATTATTAGCCTTTGCCTTTGATCAAATGCCATCTTTAGCTTTTCTTGATAGGCATGGCTGAACCATTTTTACTGTGGGCAAACTTTTGCTTGAAAGGGGCTTATTACTTGTATTAATTCATCAACTCATTCAAAGTTAGCCATTGCTTCTTTACCTTTTCATGTTTATTTTCATCACCTACAACAGTATCACATCACAGGGTCTGAAGAAGTGTCTTGACCCGAAACATCACCCATACCTTCTCTCCAGAGATGCTGCCTGTTCCACTGAGTTATTCCAGCATTTTATGTCTATCTTTGGTTTAAACCAGCATCTGCAGTTCCTTCCTACACATCACATCTTGATTGTTAATTTTATTCAGATTTAAATTCAGATTCATATTTTCTGTGCATCTATTTAAATAGTCATTCACCTTTTCCTTAAAGGTGGCTTTGCTAAACTTCCTCTGCAAGTAATCGTTAAATCCTGGAGGTGGCAATAATTAACCCAAAAGAAGGAAAGCAGATTGCACATTCCCCCCATTTATATGGCTTTCCTGGGTATTCAAGTTCCTCCCATATCTTGGTTATTAGGTTAATTGGTTACTATAAATTCCCCCAGGTAGCTGATGGGAAAATCAGGGGACTATTAGTAGAGTGTGAGAGAGTAGGTTACAGGAAAATAAATGGCAGAATGGGTTGCTTTGGGAAGGCACAGACTAAATGAACTGAATGGATCCCTTCTATGTTGCAACAAAATGTGGAAATAAGATTGGATAGCATGATAAAACATTTAAGATTATATATACACTGATGAGCCAAAACATTATGAGCACCTGCCTAATATGCTGTTGGTCCTCTGTGTGGTAGACAGCAGGGTGCGATGCACTGCGTATTGTGACACATTCCTCGCGTGACCACCATTATAATTCTCTGTGACCTGTGCCACAGTAAACCTTCTGTCGGTTCGGACCAGACGGGATAGTCTTCGTTGCCCTCGCGCATCGATGAGCCTTGGACACCCAACACCCTGTCGCCGGTTTGTGGTTTATCCCTCCTCGGACCACTGTCGGCAGGCACTCACCACTGCTGACTGGGAGCACCCCACAAGCCTTGCCTTTTAGAGATGCTCCGACCCAGTCGTCTGGCCGTAACAATTTGGCGCTTATCAAAGTCGCTCAGGTCTTTATTCCTGCACATTTCTCCTGCAACCAATAAATCAATTTCAAGAATGGACTGTTCACTTGCTGCCTAATATATCCCACCCCTTGACAGGTGCCATTGTAACAAGATAATCAATGTTATTCACTTTACCTGTCAGTGGTCATAATGTTTTGGCTTAAAACTCTAAGTGTATGCTTAGAGTTTTATGTGCAAACTTTATGTTGTTATGTGGCAGTAACACATTCAAATTATGCCTTTACTGCTTTACATGCCCAAGAAAACACCTTGTAGCAGCTATAATATAATTCTAACTAGTTCAAGGTATGTTGCTACCGGTGTGGATAATAGAGAGTCATAGAGATTTAGAGCACGGAAGTGAGTTTTTTGACCTCGCATGTCCATGCAAACCTTCTACACGAATCCCATTTGCTTGCATTAGGACCATATCTATCCATGCATTGCCTGTTTAAGTATCTGTCTAAATGCCTCTTAATATCCGATTCCACCACCTCCTCCTCTGGCAGCACGTTCCAGGATATCAAACACTCTCTATGTATTAATGTCATTGAAAGTATTATCCCATGTGGTTCAGGCACGTTGGCCTTGAGAATCAGCAGCTTTCCACGAATACCTAATAAATATTTCAACAATGGAAGATTTGGTAACCTCATTATAGTTTTGTTTATTGAAAATGACATTAATCTAAAAAATGAAACAAATTAAAGTCAAATGTGGGATGTGTGGGATGCCAGTCATTATAATTTGTTTATCTGTATCTGCTGTTGCATAACTGTATCTCATCTTTTATTCTTTTTCTTGAGTGTATACTGTGTGATTCTTTCGCTTAGAATTCTAAATCAGTTCTTGGGTTGTAACTTAGTCCTGTGTTCTAAAAGATGCATTCATATTACACAGTTACAGAGAATGCTGGCTCTGTTAAGATTGTTGCCTGATAATGAATGATATTGTCACAGAAAAGGAAACACTATAAAGCATCAAAAACCAAAATCTAGCACACTCTGTCTCTGACTTCCTTCATCATCATTCGCTGTTCTCTGAAGTTGAAAGAATCAAAATTTTAAAACCACATCCTTCTCACATTGAAAAAGAGCAAATTATTGTTTGCAGTTCAGTGCAGCACATTTTGGGACAGCTGTCCAGACTTCAGAGATAGCAATGAAGAGGTTTATCAGAAAAACGCTGTGGCTGAGGGACTTAAGCCTTGTGGAGAACAGTATCACATCACAGGGTCTGAAGAAGGGTCTCGACCCGAAACGTCACCCATTCCTTCTCTCCAGAGATGCTGCCTGTCCCGCTGAGTTACTACAACATTTTGTGTCTACCTGGGAATATTTTATTTTAGTTTAGTTTAGTGTGGAAACAGGCCCTTTGGCCCACCGAGTCTGCACTGACCAGCAATCACCCACACACTAGCTCTATCCTACACACTAGGGACCATGTAAGAAGCCAATTAACCTACAAACCTGTACATCTTTGGAGTGTGGGAGGAAACCGGAGCACCCGGAGAAACCCTTGAGGTCAAAGGGAGAACGTACAAACTCCGTACAGACAGCACCCGCAGATCGAACCTGGACAGCAATTCTACCGCTGCGCCACTGTGCCACCCCAAATATTCACACTATGCAATGGCGAATAGTACATTAATTAAATACGTTTTTGCTTTCCATGTAACTAGAAGAAAATATAATTGGATCAGTCCGAAGAAGGGTCCTGAACCAAAACGTTGTCTCCTCCACTGATGCTGTCTGACCCACTGAGTTCCTCAGCATTTTGTTCTTTTTACCTAATTGGATGCATCCCTTTTACTTTCAACATAGTCACAGTTAAATCCAAACATTTTAAAATTAAACTTACCTGCAGCAGAAATATTCTAGGCAACATAATTACTTAAGAAGACCCCAGACGTTGACTTTACCTTTGTCCTCATAAGGTCATAAGGAATAGGAATTAGGCCATTCGGCCCATCAAGTCTACTCCATCATTCAATCATGGCTGATCTATCTCTCCCTCCTCACGCCATTCTCCTGCCTTCTCCCCATAACCTCTGACATGCGTACTAATCAAGAATCTATCTACAGTACCTGCATTAAGAAGTCAACTGAGCAATTACAAACGCCTGTAAAGCCATGTGTCCCAAACATTATGGTCCCCTGAAATGGGGGGGACAATGTATAAACAAAGCTGTAATTTCTACATGGTGCACCAAAATGCATAAAAATACCCTTTAATAAAGCTGACAATGTGCACTTTAACCACATGTGATTTTTTTCTATTACAAATCTCAAATTGTGGAGTACAGAGGCAAATAAATAAGTGATGGGTCCTTGTTCCAAACATTATGAAGGGCACTGTATCTCTGCCTTAAAAATATCCACTGACTTGGCCTCCACAGCCTTCTGTGGCAAAGAATTCCACAGATTCACCACCCTCTGACTAAAGTAATTTCTCCTCATCTCCTTCCTAAAAGAATGTCTGTTAATTCTGAGGCTATGACCTCTAGTCCTAGACTCTACCACTAGTGGAAACATCCACTCCACATCCATTATATCCAAGCCTTTCACTATTCTGTTTGTTTCAATGATGTCCCCCCTCATTCTTCTAAACTCCAGTGAGTACAGGCCTAGTGCCGACAGATGTTTCGCTTAATACCTTCTCTCAGTCCTCCTTAACCAACCTGATCTCCCGGTGGCTGAGCACTTCAACTTGTCCAAGTCCTTCTGCAGCGTCTGCAGAGTCCCTGTTTTCACTACACTACCTGCCCCTCCACCTATTTTCGTATCATCCGCAAACTTTGCCACAAAGCCTTCAACCCCCTCCTCCAAATCATTAAGTGTAGCGGAACCAGCACCTTGCAGAACCTCCGAGTTTTTAAATTCCTGGCCAGGCTGAAGTGAAATACAAAACATTGGAAGCGATTTTTACCGAATGTTGGGCAAAGTTGAACAGCCCCCAATTCAGCACTGAGCTTCTTCCATCAAATTGGTAAATATTATTGTTTGATTTTCTGATCAGGATAATGGTACTTTTAGAGAAACCTTTATAATCATGATCGTAAAGATAAAGGGAATACTCTATTTCCCCATTCCTTCTTTCTACTATTTTTAATCGCTCATCCGCTCTGTATAGGGTGGCCGCATCATTCCTCTTTGCTCCTCTCTGTCAACCTAGCTATTTCTCCCCTCGCCATCTTAACGGAAACCACCTCCACCTATAGATCCCCCCCCCCCCTCCCCCGCCCCACAATACCTTCCATAACTTAAATCATGCCTTCCTAGTATTGTGGTGGCAAACCAAATAGGTCAATGTGGGGCTCAATAAACAAACTGTTAGGGGAACTCAACTGGTCAGGTAGCGTCTGTGGAGGGAATAGACAGACAGCATTTCGGGTCAGAACCTTTCCTCAGTCTCGAAGACAAGTGTCGTGGAAAGACCCGTGGGTATTGTAGCAAGTCTGGGTCAGAATATGGGTTAAGAGCAGGAGAGTAGGTGGAATCACAGAGGGGGAGCAGGGAGGGAGAGTCTCACAGAACTTCCATCAGAGAGAGGAAGAGAACATCTACTAAGTAGGCATAACCTTGAGGAGATTTTGCAGTGGAGCAATGAAATGGAGACTCAAGAAACTGCAGGTGCTGGAATCCTGAGCAAAAACTCAATACTCAGAGGAACTCAATGGGTCAGGCAGCATCTTTAGAGAACAGGGACATACAACTTTTGAGTCGGGACCCTTCTTCATACTCAATGTGGTACTATGGCCTCCCAATAAGTAGAATGGAATGGACGTGGCCTAGTGCAGGTAGTCCCACTAAGTTGTCCAGTGGAAGATAGACATAGAGGAGGGTGGTAAGAGTCAATCAAGCTCATGTTTGCTGGGTCATTAATAAGTACAAGGATGACTCTTGAAACATGGTGATCATCATCCACAAGTTCAAAGGAGGTTGGTTTGTTACTGTTGCTTTACTTTCCCATTCCACCCAGAAACTATAGCTTCTTCCAAATCCTCCCACTCTCACTTTTAACTTGTATCTCTCTTTAATTTCTTACCCATCCCTTTCTGAGATAAGTGACAGAATTGGTTTTGAAAGAATGTAGACCCACTATTAGCTGGTACTAAATACAGTAATCATAACTGACAGCAGTGCACAGCCTTGATCTGTTGCCATAGTTGTTTAACTGTAGTTACTGCTTTTTGCAGTAAATATGACCTGCTTTCATAACTGCTTTGACTTTTTGTTACAAAATGTCATTTTATTACATAACTATTAACAGCTAATGACTGAAGAAGTATATTTATAACTGATTTATTTGTTGTAATCAAGTGACCATATTCATAGGGGACATTTACAAATGTATTATAGAAAACATAAAAAATTAGGAAAAACATAATAAATTTAAATTGGAAATGTAAATGTCAAATTGTAAGGAGTGATGTATATTTTCAAACTGCTTCATCTACATATATTTTAATTTGGACATTTATCACAAAATTTTGAATCTTTACCAAATATACAAAGAATTGATATTTTTAAAATTAAACATGCAATTTCATATTTGCAGGATGTTTTAATAGGGATTTGTATAAAATATTACTATTATAGGATGGGTGTAAATGGATATATCATTGATAGAAGTATAAGTTAGGGAAAATAGTACTTATGTTGAGGCTTTGGGGTAACATGATTTCACAATTAATTGAGTATTCAGATTTCTTCTGTGCGGCTGAGCTAAAGCAGAGTAATAACACTGGGGTAATTAATCTATGTCTTTCAACATCGAGGTAAAAGAAGTATGGAAAAACAAAAAATTCTTCAAAAAAGAAAAAAAAACTTTTGAAGGTTTTTAACATACCATCAATCTTCAAATATGTGTTGTTATTTTAAATTTCCAGATTGGATGAGGCATGGCTTTCAGGAATGTTTGTGTTCATATAATAAATATTGCAAACAGCTTTCAAAACTATCTTTGCCTGTTCTATTTAGCCAGACTCTTGTAGCGTACTTTAAAAATGCAAAATAAAAAATTAAACAGTGGTGAATACCTTAGTAACCTAGCAGGTGTGGTGTATCAATAGATGTTGTGGAGAAATTGCTGCGTAAGCCAAAAAGAACACATTTTTATCACTTGTCCACTTAAAGGTTTCCAATTTCTATCTGATAAATATTTTCTATTTTTGTTTTGGTGGAGGAATGGACGAGCAGCTTTGTGAACACCATGAGGCAATGATGGAAAGTGATGATGAAATTCAATCTGAAGATGACTTCGAAATTACTCAGTGAGTTGGTGTCATTTCACTGAATGCTGTGCAAAGGGCTTCACGTGTATTAGCATGGGCAGGAAAATGGAATTGATCTAATTTTGTGCCACAATTTCATAGAATCATTCAGCACAGAAACGGGCCTACTTGGTCAACCTTGTCCCTATCCACGCTAATTCAGTTTAGTGGTAAAATGATGTGATGGTCTTAGCTCAATTATGCTCCTCTGACCTGGAATACCTGATCATGAAATGTTGTCCCTTTTGTGAGAATTCACCTCTGTCATCTTGTTAGCCTCTAATCCTCTGCTGCCCCTATCCCATACGTCTTGGTGGCAGAAGTCAGATCTGCTTTCATGAGGATAAACTCTCAGAAAGTGGGCAGCCTGGATAGACTCTTTGGGTGTGTTCTGAAATTATGCACCAACCGACTGGCCACAGACTTCACCAACATCTTAAACTTCTTACTTCAACAGTCAATTGTCCACACCTGTTGCAAGGAAACCTTCATCATTCCAGTCCCCAAGAAAAATAAAGTGACCTGTCTCAATCAATACTGCCCAAAAAATGAAGTTATTTGAAAGACTGGTAATAGCTCCCATCTGCTTCAGTCTCTCAGACAATTGAGACCCCTTACAATTTGCATTTAGCAAAAATAGGTCTTCAGAGGACGTCAAGTCCCTTCCACTACATTCAGCTCTGGATCACCTTGACAATAAGAATACCTATGTCAGGATGCCATTCATTGACTACAGCTCAGCCTTCAACACCATAAATCCTAATAAGCTAATCCCTAAACTCCTGAACGTTGGCCTTTGGACCTCCATCTACATCTGGTTTCTGAATGTCATGACTGGCAATGTTCAGTTGATTAGAATCTGTTACAATACTTCTGCTATCCTGATCCTTAACACTGGTGCCCCCTCAAGGTTGTGTGCTCAGCCCTTTTCTGTATGCCTTGTACACCCAGGTCTGTGTGACCATGTATAGCGCAAACTTCATCTTTATGTTTGACAATGACACCAGTGCTGTCAGCCAGATGAACTCTAATGAGACAGGAGACAAGAGAGACATCACAAACCGTGTGACATAGTCTCATAACAACAATGACACCCTTAACTTCAGCAAGATTAAAGAGTTGTTTGTTGATTTATGGATGCAGCAGGGTGTGAAAACAACCCTGTCTTCATCAATGGAACTGCTGTACAGATGATCACTTCTTCAAGTTCCGCAACATTCATATCACAAGCAACATAACTTGGTCCCTCCGCATTGTTGCGGCGATCAAGAAAGTATATTTGTGTATTTCATTTCTTGGGAGTCCAAGAAGATTTTGCATTTGCATAAGGATTCTCTCAAACTTCTACAAGTGTGTTATAGAAAGTGTTCTGATGGCATGCATCTCACTACTATGCTCTTGACTGCCTGAACCTGCAGAGAATGGTGAACACAGCCCAGTTCATCACAGACTCATCACGTCCTTCCCTCCAGTCCACCTTCATTGTGCATTACATCAGGATGGCTGGAAGTATCGTCAAGAACCCCTGTCACCACGTCCATTCCCTTTTCTTTCTTCTATCTTTTGGGAGAGGATACAGGAGCTTGAAAGCCCAAACATCCAGACTTAAAAACAGCTTACTTTCCATTACTATTCGAGCCCTGAACCAATCACCACTTTCACACATCATTTTCGAGGTGCTGGCACATACTCTGATTCTTAACTCTACCTCATTCTGTTCTTCCATTATTGCCCTTTAGTATTTTTTTTGCACATTCAGATCATTCTGCAACGTATGCACCATTTTGCTGTTTTATATTTGTTGTTGTATTTACTGTTGTATATAGAGGGTTTGAGGGGTTCAGCGATCCCGAATTTGTGTAGGGAGACACAAAATGCTGGAGTAACTCAGCAGGTCAGGCAGCATCTCGGAAGCGAAGGGATGGGTGACCTTTTGGGTCGTGTCCCTACTTCAGACTGATGTCAGGGGAGGGGGCGGGGACAAAGATAGGATGGAGTCAGAGACAGGAAGACTAGTGGGAGAACTGGGAAGGGGGAGGGGATAGAGAGGGGAAGTAGGGACTACCTGAAGTTAGAGAAGTCAATATTCATACCGTGTGGTGTAAACTGCCCAAGCGAAATATGAGGTGCTGTACCTCCAATTTGCACTGGGCCTCACTCTGACAATGGAGGAGACCCAGTACAGAAAGGTCAGATTGGGAATGGAAGGGGGAGTTGAAGTGCTGAGCCACCGGGAGATCAGGTTGGTTTAGACAGACTGAGCGGAGGCGTTGAGCGAAACGATCGCCGAGCCTGCGCTTGGTCTTGCCGATGTAGAGAAGTTGACATCTGAAACAGTGGATACTGTCCAGGTAGGAGAGGAAGCGTTTGTTGAGGGCGCGGATCTGGCGTTGGAGAAAGTGCAGTTCTTCCTACTGAATTTTTGTAGGTTTGGAGAAGGTTGAAGGAAAATGGGGAAAGATTTGGTGGAAACCTGAGGGGTGGCCTTTTTACACAAAATGTGGTCGGTATACAGAGCGATCTGCTGGGGGAGGTAATTGGGGCGAGTGTTCTCACAATATTTGGAAGCAGTTGGACAGGTACATGGATGGGAGGAGTTTAGAGCGACATGGTCCAGATGCAGGAAGGTGGGTCTAGTGTGGACCAAGGGGGCTGTATCTGCACTATATAACTCCATGACTCTATCATCACTGCAGCCAGACAGTTTGCTTTGTCAGCTTAATGTGAACATGGAATAATTTGAATCTGATTTTATTGCTCATCACTAATTTTTCTTAAGAAGGTGAATGACAGGCAGTCATGATGAAGATGCTTCCATAGATTGGCAGGAGTTCCAGGATTTTGAGTTAGCTACAATTAAGGAAATATGTCATATTTCCAAAACCAGCCTGGTGTGTGATTCGAAGGAAACCCTAATGATGACGATGTTCCATGCAGTAACGATTATCCGGTGGTTATTGAAACCAAACATATCTAGTGTAAAAAACTTCATAATGTGCGTTTACTCTGAAATAGTAGGGTGATTAACTGTCCGTAATTAACCTTTCCTCTACCGGCCATCTGCCGTTGTCATACTATGACTTAAGGAGATTTCACGGCGGAGAAAAAATCTTAATGGAAAAGAGAGAAATTGAGAGATTTAGGAAGTGAATTCCAGAGCTTAGAATAGAAATGTCCTTGTTGGCAAAGAGAAACAGGTTTTTTCCTGGGTTCTTGGACATCCATTTACAGCCTCCGTAAACTGAGAGCACAGGGGTTTATTTTTTGCGAACATAACGTTGGACGTTTCATCCAACGCTAATTATCAGACTGGCAGATGCGACTGCCTGCCATGCTTGCACATTTTGATTGAATTCATTAATATTAGGGTTGGATCTAGTCTGTTTAAACAAGATCCATGAGTTAACATACTCCATCGCAAGGGACAAATGAGGTTTTGTTTACTTGTAGCATTTCTACTTTTCAAACCCATGTTTGATATATTATACTGCCAACTGAGTTAGTTGATGACAAAAAATTGGCACACTGTGCCTTGATTGAGAATTAATAACATAATTTATTATCTTCTTTTGAGGGAGGAAAGTGAAGAAGAAGTTGATTCTTCTCAGAAGAAAGGGTGGAGCTACTCTGTGAAGAGAGAGATTCGAAAACGCCGGAGAATTACGAAGGAACTTGAGTTTCTACTTTTGGAAAAAGATTTGGAAGTAAAAAAAATAAGGTATTTTGCAGTTTCAATAGAAGGCGGCATGTTGGCATAGCGGTAGAGCTACTACCTTACACCACCAGAGACTCAGGTCGATCTTGACTACAGTTGCTTGTCTGTATGGAGTTTGTACGTTGTCCCCATGACCTGCATGGGTTTTCTTCGAGATCTTCGGTTTCCTCCAACACTCTAAAGATGTACGGTTTGTAGGTTAATTGGCTTGGTATAAAAAATAAGTTATAAATTAAGTCAAGTCAACTCCGCTATTCAATCATGGTTGATCTATTTTCCCTCTCAACCCCATTCTCCTGCCTTCTCCCCATAATCCTTGACACCCTTACTAATCAAGAATCTGTCAGTGTCTGCTTTAAAAATATCCATTGACTTGGCCTCCACAGCCAATGACAATGAATTCCACAGATTCACCACCTAAATAAATCCCTCCTCATCTCCTTCCTAAACGTATGCCTTTTTATTCCGAAGCTTAGACCTCTGGTCCTAGAATCTCCCACTATTAGAAACATCATCTGCACATCCACTGTATCCAGGCCTTTCACTATTGGTGAATGAATGAATAAAGTGAACGCTCGCTGTCTTTTTCCCATTTTTAGAGGATTTTAAAACCAAATGGCATTGGCTTAAGGTGAGAGTGGAGAGATCTAAGAGGGACCTTGGGGCCAACCTTTTCACTCAGAGGATGGCCTGTATCTGGAATGGCTGCCAGAGGAAGCTACAGAAGCGGATACAGTTACAACTTTCAAAAGACATTTGGATAGATATATGGATAGGAAGAATATAGAGGGTAATGGGTCAAATGCAAGCACGGAGACTAGCTAATATGGTCAGCATTGATTGCAGCAGTATGTATGTATTGGTTATCACAACTGAGTCCTTCAAAATTCAAACTTCAACCTTAAACACTTTAAAAGAATGTTGCATTAACTTTTCAAGCAATCTCAGCTTTTTGTTATGTCAATTTTATTATGTTAAAATGCACCTACTCGCAATAAGTCTGGTCATTTATTTATTTCAGATTTAGCATTTAGAGATACAGTGTGGCAATGGGTCCTTCAGACCACCGTCCAAACCAATCATCAATCACCCATGTACTAGATCTATGTTATCCCACTTTCACATCCTAGGGGGAATTTACAGAAGCCAATTCACCTACAAACCTGCATGAATCAGTTTCTTCCAATTAATGTGCCAGACGTGCTTGAGGTTTACATCACCTATACACTTCTAAAATGTTTAGGTATGACATTTTGCCTGGGATGCATGGTGCTTCTGGCATACTTCAGGAAGTGCCACGTTGGGCCGAAGGGCCTTTTCCATGTATGACTATATGGCCCTTTGAATTTATGTAGGTTGGGAGATTAAGAGTAAACTGTAATTTATGAGAAGTCCTTTCAGTAGTCTTTTAACAATGGAAAAGAAGCTTTTCTGAATTTGTTGGTATGTGCTTTCAAGCTTTTGCATCTTGTACACAATGAGACAGGGGAAAAGATAATTAGCAGTGAAAAAGTTCTTGGCTTTCCAAACAGAGAGTACCAGGATTGGTTTGATGAAATCTACTGATTTCCTACTAGAATTACTTGCTGCATCCCACCACTCTTCTTTTCCAGCATGTTTCCATGAGCATCTAAGAACTAATTACTGATACATTCCATGGATAAGGAATGATGGGTGGGTGGAGATTCGGCAACTTGCACAGATTCTTCAGTGCATCTACAGCCCAAAGTCCAGCCCACTGAGAAGCAAAAATGAACAAGTTAATTGAAGATAGAGGGAAGATAGAGGGAATCTGCTAGATGGATGGATGGATTAAAAAAAACAGCCATCTCCATTTTGACTCCATCTCACAGCACACTATCCTCCAACAACAGACCATTTAAAAAGCTGAAAAGGCGATATACATCACTTGGAAAACACACATACAATTGAATTTCTAGACACGGTACTAAATTTCCAACTAGAATTACTTGCTGCATCCCGCCACTCTTCTTTTCCAGCATGTTTCCATGGCTGCTTTTATTTTGCAGAATCATGGGCCCAGTAAAGCTCAGAGATAATCAGAGTCATTTAAACACTGTTAAAAAGCACATAGTAATGAAACAGCAACAAAAAAAAAAGACTTGCAAATAACATCTTAAATCAAGAGAAATTGATTACAATAATAAAAAATAAATTAATCACCTTACGAAACTTATCTTTTCAAGCACAGGTTGCATTACATTTACTAGTGTAAAGCAGAGGGGCCCTTCTGCAACTTGCCCTTCAGTTCAGTACATTCTTGCTCAGCCCCTGGGCATACTGCTGAGGTCAGCAGTGGCTTCTGGGAGATCAGAAGGGTCAATATGCAATCTCCAGCTCATTCGGGATCCCTGTGTTACAGTGGACAAGTACAGAAAGGAGTCCACCAGTTTTACTGCAGCTAGCTCATGGTCCTCTGCAGAACCAGCAGCTACATGGATGGATCCTCTTAAATGACGATGACAATTATCACCCAGCTCAACTCCACTTGATTTATTCACCGAAGGAGCAAATGTGTTTTAGACAGCCAAATGTTCATTTTTATACAAATAAAATATTAGTGAAGATTGAAATTAAATCTATCAATACTTCCACGATGGTCTCAACAAAATTGTTTTCCCTTAAATAATGCGGCACTTTTTTATTCTGCAGCATCTTGCAGTTTGGCAGCTCATTTGCAGATGGGTTGTTATGAGGTTGGGAATGATCTATGGCAGTAATTAGAACATCTCACTGAGGAATTCTGACATTTTATTGCATCATTGCTCTTTAAGCTGTTCAGATTCCAATAAAAGAATTCCAGGATTAGAACTGTCTCTGCCAACCCTGCCTTCGATGTTCCATTGTAAGGCTCATCGTTGTTTTTTCCTTTATTTCAGCCAACTACAACTAGATGTGTTAATGTAGACATTTATTGATATTTATCTAATATGTGAATTAATATTTAATTGCTTGTCAGACCCCAGTCCAGTTTACTTGTTGCAAAAACACAGACTGCTGGAGGAACTCAGCGGGTCAGGCAGTATCTGTGGAGTTCCACCTGCTGAGTTCCTCGAGCAGTCTGCTTTTTTGCTCAAGATTCCAACATCTGCAGTCTCTTGTGTCTCCGGTCTATTTGTAGATTGCTTACATTTCTGCTGACTGCATTCAAGTTTAGTTTATTATGTGTTTACAAAATAGTTTTCGGCAGTGCTGTTTTTTGTAGACAAGGATGTGCTGGTAAGCATATCAATTAACAGTTTTTCCATCTATGTGCCCACTCTTCTCTATTGGTTTTGTGACCCATCAACTTCCAATTTAATAAACTAATAACTAGAAAGTATAAGATCAACTTTTTAGTTAAGTAAAAAGTAAAGCTCAAGAAAATCTACTCTAACTTTTTAGAGGTGACTGTATTCTGTACCATCAAGAGAAACACTGCTTTTCTGCTGTAACTTCTTAAGATCTCATTTCTGTAAGAGAAAGTGCAATATGCCTGAGATTTGCAGTAAGTATCAGAAGCCATGTTTGCTACACGAATGATACACTCTCACTCTTCCTCATCACAAGCACCATCACATCTAATGTGATCAGTTCAATAACTTCAATAACGAAAAGGCTATGCATTGTGATATGAAATGATAATAAATGATTAGGTAACAATATGGGTCTCGTGCTAGTTTTGGCTGCTTAAGGTTTACGAATGAGTAATGAGTTGCCAAAATTACATTGACAGTTATTACATGTCCTTCACTTTTAGCTCAAACTATAATTATTCTAATTAGCCATCTGTGATCCCTGGCAACAAAATGCATTTTTGTTCTAGAAAATCATGTAACTTCTTGGCAAAGCAGTTCCTAAAGATAAGTATTTTTGATGTAGCCATGAAGGATAAGAAGGCACATAGAATATAGAAACAGGCCATTTGGCCCATGATCTGTGCCGACCATCATGCCAAATTCAATTAACCCCTTCTGCCCATACATGACCCATATCCCTTCATTTCTTGCATATGCTTGTTTAAATGCCTCTTAAAAATCACTATCAAATCTACATTTAAAGCTATAGCCTTTGGCCTTTGACATTTATACCTTCTGACTGCCTACCCTGTCTTTCCCTCTCATGATTTTATAAACTTCTGAGGTACTTTTATTTCGAACATAGTACAGTACAGCACAAGAACAGGCCATTTGGTCCACAATGTCTGTGTCGATTTTTGTTATTTTCCCGGAAGCCATACTTTGCTTTGGTAACTTCTATCCTATATTTCAGGAAAAATCCCTGAGAAACTTTCAATTGTTCAGAATTTAGATTAAAAAATATTTGGCTCAATTAATAATAATAATAATAATAATAATATTCATTTATTGTCATTGCAACGAGTACAACGAAATTAAAAAATAGCCAATCCTGACGGTGCGTACAAACATATATGCAATAAATGCAAAAACAAATAAATACAATTATATTAAGTACAAAAGATTTTTTAACAGTGTTCAAACTGGGATCAAATATGAAAGTCCTGATGGAGGTTGAAAGCAGCTGACAGGTTTTGTTGGGTTCACAGCGCATATTACCTCCAGCAAAGGATGAGACTCAAAGAGTAATGCACTATGGAAACAGGCCTCTTGGCCCAACTAGTCCATGCCGATTAAGATGCTCCATCTTAAGTCAGTCCCACTTCCCCATGCCTAGTTCATTTTCTCTAAACATTCTCTATCCATTTACCTGTCCAAATGTATTTTAAATGTTGTTAATGTATCTGCCCCAACTACCTCCTCTGGAAGCTCATTCCATATGCCCACCACCCTCTGTGTAAAAAAAGTTGCCACACTGGTTCCTATTAGATCTGTCCCAACTCAACTTAAACCTAATTTAAATCTTAAATCGAGTTCTTGATTCCCCTATCCTGGAAAAACGATGCATAGGGTGCATTCACCCAATCTATGATTGTATACACCTCCATAAGATCACCCCTCAGCCTCCTGTGCTCCAAGGAATAAAGTCCTAGTCTGTCCAATCTCTCCCTATAGTTCAGGTCCTCGAGTCCTGGCAACGTCCTCATAAATCTTCTCTGTACAGAACTGAACACAACACCCCAAGTGCAACCTCACCAACCTCATGTATAACTATAACATAATTTTCCAACTTCTATTCAGTTCCTTGACTGATTAAGTCCAGTGCCAACATGGTTCATCTACATTATCAAATAATGTGGCTACTTTTCTGCTGTCAACTTTCATAGGCATAGCAACAATCAAAGTTTTCATTTTTTTCCACCATGTTCTGAATATAATGACTGCATGGTGAGCTCCAAAGATCATAGAAACATTACAGGAAGGATTTATTTGGTAGTTTTGGAAGAATTACAAGATGTTCAATTACAGGAAGGATGCAGAGGCATGGGAGAGGTGTGCAGTGAAGATTTACCACACTGCTGCCTGGCTTAGAGGGTAAGAACTATACAGAGAGGTTGAACAGACTCTAATTGTATCTGGGGTGTCGGAGGTTGAGGAAGGTTTGATAGAGGTTAAGATAATTATTAGAGGCACAGATTGGATAAACAGTCAGAACCTTTTTCCCAGGGTGAGAATGTCAAGGATCAAAGCGGGCATTGCTTTAAGGTCAGAGGGGTAAAATATAATGTGCGGGCAAGTTTTTTTAGACTGGTGGATGCCTGCAACATTCTGTCAGTGGTGGTGGTAAAGGCAGATATAACAGTGGTATTTAAAAGGCATTTAGAGAGGCATGTGGATATGCAGGGAGTGGAGGGATAGGAATCACAAGCAGGTAGAGGAGATTAGTTTAACCTGGCATGGCGTTCGGCACAGATAGACTTGGCTGAAGAGCCTGTTGCTGGGCAGTACTGGTCTATGTTCCATATAAGAAGCAATTTCTAAAGGAATGTATTCACATTCTCTTCCTCAAAATGTATTTAATAATAATAATAATAATAATAATAATAATAATAATAATAATAATAATAATAATAATAATAATAATAATAATAATAATAATAATAATAATAATAATAATAATAATGTTATTATAATTAAAATTATTACAATCAACTCCAATAATTAATGTAAATAATTCATTTTGTTAATTTCCATAGCAATTCCATTGCCAGTGTAAGATCGTCATGAATTACATTATCTAGTTCTGCTTTGCTGCATATTTATATGTGCATTTACCCATGTGTTGATTAAGGTGCATCTTCAAAGAGAACCAGAAATTGATCGCAGGGTCAGGGGGCATCTGTGGTAAGAGAAACAGTGTTAACATTTCAGGTCAAAGACCTTCCATCTGAATAAATCAGAACAAGCAATATCTTGGAAGGCAGCATTATCCAGAAAGCCAAGTGGACCAGACACCTAATATACCATGGTTGCAAGAGTAGGTCAGAGGCTGGATACCCTGCAGTGAGTGACTGACCTCCTGACATTCCAAGGCCATTTCTCCGTTTAGAAGACATAAGCAGGAGCGTGATGGAAAGCTTTCCTGGATGAATACAGTGCCAATAACTCACAAGAAGCTCAACTCCACCAAGAAGAAAGGCAAAGGCAGCAGGCACTTGGGAACCCCACCACCTACAGGTTCTCTTCTCAGTCACCATACCATTCTGACTTGGAAACATATCACCAGTCTTTTCTCATTGCTACCTCTAGATACTGATACTCCTCTCCAGCCGCACTGAGAGAGGGCCTTCCCCAGAAGAACTGCCAGTTCAGGAAGGAGGTGGCACATCACCACTTTCTCAAGAGCAACAGAAAAGGGCTATTAGTGCTGGTCCTGTCAGTGAAGTCCATGGACTGAAAATAATTTATTTTAGATAAAAGAGCACAAGGTAGATTGCAGGAGAGATTTAATGACAAAGGACAGCATGATTCTTGGATGTTTTGTTTATTATTTAAATGTTAGGCAACATTATGAAGGTACTTGTCAGAGTTATAATTAAAGTTGAAAAATTTCCAAACAACCAAAAGTTGATTTTTTTTTTTTTTTCCAGAATAAGTCAGATTTTGTTTAACTTTGTGTGTTATCAAATGTATGAAGCACAGAGCCTTGAGGTACAGCTAAGGAATCATTTTGACTATATTAAAATAGGCAGATCTCAATTTCATAGACCTCATGCCTGACAAAATCTGCTCAGAGCTATTTTAGAATGTTTACATAATGGAAGCTGGTAAATCCCATCACAGCTGAAAGATTTTGATAATTACTGAGAATGATGATGCCTCTGGGGCTCAGCAGCTGAATACTTTATTTTCAAATTAATAGTGAAACATTAAATTATGTAGTTTTGATAATGGTTTCCATTAGAATCATATTGTCCTTTTTATCTTTGAATAACTTCCCAGTAATCTTTTTGTTATTGTAAATTGTAAAGAATGTTCCACACGTGGTACATTGAGGTATGTTGAAGCTCTTATGCCTGGTTGGCACTTTTCTTACAAAAGTCTTAAATATTCTAAGTAGAGCTGTTTCCAAATTAATTTCTCCCATTTAGTCCATTAGCTTACTGGTTTGTCTCCTCTCTGTGAGAAATTATCCAAGTAAGTGATAAGTAAGTAAATATAGTGGAGGTCGACTAAAGGCTAATTATTTTCATGGAGGGAAGTCAACCTAGAAAATAAAAATCATGCTTCACCGCAGATTCTTTGGAATAAGATGATTTAAAATGACCTATATTGGATGGCAACTTTCATTTTACTCAGAGCAAGGGAAATTAGCAGAAAATAGAATATAGAACACCACAGCACAGGAACAAGCGCTTCGGTCCACAATGTCCATGCCAAACATGATACAAAGTTAAACTAATCTCTGCCTGAGTATGATCCATATCCCTCCCTCATCTGCCTATGCATATGCCTATTTAAAAGCTCCTTAAATGCCCCTCTCATACCTGCTTCCACCACAACTGCTGGCACCCAAGCCCCCACCACTCTGTATAAAATAAATCGCCTCGCACATCTCCCTTAAACTTTGACCCTCTTACCTAAAATGTATGCTCTTTAATCTTTGACATTTCCACCATGGACAGAAAGATTCTGACTGTCTACCCAATCTATTCCTTCTATATTTGGAGAAACTTCTATCAGGTTTCTCACCCCTCCCCAGGGAGAACTGACTGAAGTATATAAATTTTCTTTTTGATTAATGCTTTTGTTCATAATGTGCTAGTTTATTAATTAGTGTCCTACCTGATTTTTTTCTGCTTTATAAGCGTAACTTTCAGCCAAGGAGGCAAGTGTGATAAGCACTGTGCATGTTTGCCAATGAACCCTCTACAGATGACACATTTAAACAGCTCAAGCAGTTTCCACAGATGTTGCTGGCAGGCCATAATGGTCAATATTGAGGTCCTTGTGAGCATAAACATAACTAACCTTGAGCTTATGGTAGAAATGCAACTTGGAAGGAGCAGACAAGGCATCAGAATGGATGACAATTATCTCCCAAGCAGGGCTTGTGTGGGAAGCTGAGACAGATAGAAGAAAAGTTCAGCCATACCAGTGCTTGAGGAGCAGCCAAGAGTGACCCATCACCATTCACGAGGACCTCCTGCAGGACGGTTCTGGACGGGACTCATTGCCAGCCCTCAATGAGATCAAACTCCAGATTGAGGAAATTGTGGCGTCAAACATCAACACCGCAGTCTTCCCCTGCCCATAGTTGTAATTTGTGATGACTTTGTCAATGATGGACTACCAAGAGGTATACTTCCAAGGATGCTCCTTTGAGGTGAGGTGGAATACAGTGGCATAGTAATTAGGTTACTGGTCGAGCATCCTGTGAAATAATCCATGACAGATGGAGAATTTACATTCAAGTAATTAAATAAATCTGGAGTAAGAAATTTGTGATGGTGAAATTATTAGATTGTTGTAAAAAAAACCATCTGGTTCGCTATTATCCTTCAGGAAAGAAAATCTGCCGTCCTTACCCAGTCGGATCCCCAGGCTAAATGTTAGAACTGACACACAGAAAAGGAAAATAACTTTGAAGGTTATGCCCATAAATGAATAATGTTTAATAGCATCGTCACCTTCACTCATACACCTCAAATTATTCAAGGTTTATATTTTTAACCATAAATTTAAGTTAATAAGGCTTAACACTCCATCAACATACAGATTTTTTCTCTTTTAACAAGAGACCAAAGAAAATATGTTATGAAAAACTCACACACTGGTTTTATTAGATTCTATAGTCATTTTAATATGGTAATGGTTAAATTTAACTTTTTATGCAAACAAAACGAATGGAACGTCATTTTTAGGTGAAGTTTTTTTTAAATTTTGCTAATATGTTAGTGACAATGGTATGTACAGTCATGAAGAGACCAAGGACAGAAGGGTTTGTTTTGCAAGTTCCAACGCTTGGTGCTTATCTGAAATCTCTCCTTCTGCTATTTTAATGAGATTTCAAGAAAGTGGGATAATGTTTCCATTTATATTCCAGTTTACATGAATACATTGTCTACTAATGATTTAAAACTATTTGTTTTCTATAAGAGCAAACTTGAAAGCCTTGCTTAATTTGAAAAGCAGTCTCAGTGCCCGAAAGGCCAACCATTGACCTTCCAATAACACCAAAAACAACAGGGAAATTTAAGTGATATAACTGAATTTTGAAGCAATGTTCGATGCTCTGAAAGCTGTCTCATTGTTCTGTGCAGCAGGTCATTGGAATGTTTTCTAATTTCAGAGAAGAATTGAAAGAATGTCGCAGGAGAATGGAAACTTTAAAGCAAGAGAGAGATAAAGTGGAAAAAGATATTCAAGAACAAGAAACTGCTGACAATATGTAAGCCTGAGGTTTCCCAACTGTGGGAATCATTTTTTTCAACCTATCCTGTTCTCTCTTTCTCTCTCATATATATTTAAACTGATGAATAGGATGTGTTTATGAAAAACAGCATATCAGCAGTGTCCGAGGACACACAAGGATGTTGGAATCTTGAGCAAAAAGCAAAGTGCTGGTGGAACTCCAGAATGGCAAGGTGGCGCAGCGGTAGAGTTGCTGCCTTACAGCGCCAGAATCCCAGGTTTGATCCTAACTACGGATGCTGTCTGTATTGAGTTTGTACGTTCTCCCTGTGACATGCATGGGTTTTCTCCGGGTGCTCCAGTTTCCTCCCACACTCAAAAGGCGTACAGGTTTGTAGGTTAATTGGCTTGGTATAATTGTAAATTATTCCTAGTGGGTGTAGGATTGTGTAAGTGTGCAGGGATCGCTGGTCGGCGCAGACGTACAGGTTTGTTGGTTAATTGACTCGGTGTAATTGTAAATTATCCCGAGTGTGTGTAGGATCGTATAAGTGTGCTGGGATCGCTGGTCGTATAAGTGTGTCATAGTTGGGAGACTTGAAGAAGAATCAATGATAAATCACTATCCTTGGTCATGCAGAAATTCTTGAACCATTCACCAGTGCTCTCAGTTATTAACATAGTTTATAATAATCTAATTTTCATGGTTACCATGAAACTGCAAGATTGCTGTAAAAATACATCTGGTCACCTCAAGTTCTTTAGATCAGACTTTCATGAGACCACAGATCCATACGCATAATTGCTCCGTGAAATGCCTGAACAATTTAATCCGTTCAAGAACAGAGGGGCATTTAGAGATGAGCAATAAATAATGTTATTGCTGGCATCATCTTGCAAATGAATACATGTTTAGAATGGCAAATCCTGAATGTGGATATGATAGTTACTAAAATTGGCTTGACTGCAAACCTAAGCAGTGGTGCAGCTGGTGGAACGTTAGGGACCCAGGTTCAATCCTGAACCTTGACGCTGTCTGTGTGTAGTTTGCACGGTCTCCCAGTAACTGTGTGTTTTTTCAGTTTCCTCCAATATTCCAAAGACCTGTGAGTTGGTAGATTAATTGGTCACTGTGAATTGCCGCTGGCATGTAAGAGAGGCTAGAATCTGGTGAGTGGGGATCTGATAGGAATGTGGCATTCACACAGGGCTTGTGTAGGGGTTGATGGTCAACAGAGGCTTGGTGGGCTGTATCACCATGACTATACCAATTCTTGCTTTCAGACATCATAAGTTTGCTGATCATTAATATTATTGATTGTTTTCTCAGTGCTGCTTTGTTTCGTCTTCGAACACAACACCGAAGGCTGTGTGAAGAACTTCGAGAGGAGGAGGATATTTATTCAACAATTGATTTGATAATGCAAGAGAAAGAGTAAGTTATTGGGTGAAAACAGAAAAATGCAGGTGCTGGGAATAAAATTAGAAAAGGTTGGAAATACAGAGTAGTCAATCAGCATCTGTGGTGAGAGCATGTTTCAGCTGATGACCTTCCATCAGAACCTTCTATTAACACTGTTTCTTAGTCAGCGGTGTAATTGATGGGAGGGAATAAAGGGGATTAGTGTAAATGGATGATTGACGGCGGGAGCGAAAAAGAAACGGCGAGAACTCAGTTTGTCAGTCAGGGCGGCACGGTAGCGCAGCGGTAGAGTTGCTGCTTTACAGCGAATGCAGCGCCGGAGACTCAGGTTCGATCCTGACTACGGGTGCTGCACTGTAAGGAGTTTGTATGTTCTCCCCGTGACCTGCGTGGGTTTTCACCGAGATCTTCGGTTTCCTCCCACACTCCAAAGACGTGCAGGTTTGTAGGTTAATTGGCTGGGTAAATGTAAAAGATTGTCCCTAGTGGGTGTAGGATAGTGTTAATGTGCGGGGATCGCTGGGCGGCGCGGACTTGGTGGGCCGAAAAGGCCTGTTTCCGCGCTGTATATATATGATATGATATGATATCTGTGGAGGGAAGTGGACAGTTAGCGTTTCGGGTCAAGACCCTTCATCTAGACTGATGACTGTCACAGGCTATGTTGTAACAAGCTATGATCCTAGAACTCAATAACAATGCAGCATCGGGAATCGGGACCACCTCAGATCTGAAACGTTAACTGTTAACTCTGTTTTCCTTTCCACAGATGCTGTCAGACCTACTGTGTGTTTCCAGCATTTTTTGTTTTTATTGCTTACCATTCCTTGGTAATACCATTGCCAATGATCTTAAATCTAATTCCTTTTTGTTACTGCCCTTCCGACCCTGGAAAGTATTCTCCTCACATATTTCATGATTCTGCATTTACTATTTATTGTATGATAGCACAGTTATAACTATTTTATTATTTTAAGTTAAGTTCAAATAATGGTGTTTTAAATTAATTAAATGAACGGGATTATTTTTTACATAAATATGTGGTGAATATGATAACTTATTTAGATTGTTTGCTATTTGTCCATTGGCTTGGAGATAAATACAGCTATCAGTCCCATGAGTCAGGTAGGATTTGTAAGCTGTATCATGACTTGTCCTACATTTCATCGAGATTTTTTTTAGCTGGCAATCTGTTGAAATGTAATACTGAAGCTGTGAATTTGTCAGTTCTCCTTTCTAATTTCTTGGGATATCCAATCATATTAATAACAGTATATCACCCACCAACACTTTCGCCACCTCCAACGGGATCCCACTACTGGCTACATCTTCCCATCTCCAACCCTTTCTGCTTTCCGCAGAGACCGTTCCCTCCGCAACTCCCTGGTCAACTCGTCCCTTCCCACCCAAACCACCCCCTCCCCAGCCATGATCACATTGAATGGTGGTGCTGGCATGAAGGGCTGAATGGCCTACTCCTGCACCTATTGTCTATTGTCTATTGTCTATTATCTACTTTCTCCTGCAACTGCAGGAGATGCAACACCTGTCCCTTTACCTCCCCCCTCGACTCCATCCAAGGACTCCCAACAGTCTTTTCAGGTGAGGCAGTGGTTCACTTGCACCTCCTCCAACCTCATCTACTGTATCTGCTGTTCCAAGTGTCAACTTCTGTACATCGGCGAGACCAAGTGCAGGCTCGGCGATCGTTTCGCTAAACACCTCCGCTCAGTCTGCCTTAACCTACCTGACCTCCCAGTTGCTTAGCACTTTAACTCCCCCTCCCATTCCCAATCTGACCTTCCTTCCTCCATTGTGAGAGTGAGGCCCAGTGCAAATTGGAGGAACAGTACCTCATATTTCACTTGGGTAGCTTACACTCCAGCGGTATGAACATTGACTTCTCTAACTTCAAATAGCCTTTGCTTTCCCTCTCTCTATCCCCTTCCCCTTCTCAGTTTGTCCATCAGTCTTACTGTCTCTGACTACATTCTACCTCTGTCCCGCCCACTCCCCTGACATCAGTCTGAAGAAGGTTCTCGACCTGAAACGTCACCCATTCGTTCTCTCCAGAGATGGTGCCTGTCCCGCTGAGTTACTCCAGCATATTGTGTCTACCTTCGATTTAAACCAGTATCTGCAGTTCTTTCCTACACATATTATTTATCCATTCTGGAATGTTTTCTTTAGTATTTTGAGCAAAGTAATGGAGATTTTAACAAAAATTTAAGCCACAGAATTTGGTGTGCTCTGCTATTTGGAAGCTTAAAATCTCAAAATTCTTTCTATAAACAAAGCAAAGGCTCATAATCCCCTCATTTTTCACCACCTGCATTGAATGGTACACAAACTGTTGCCATTTCTGAGCTAGAAGGAATGGAATAAACATCAATGAAAGCTCTTCCTCTTCACACTGTATATGCCATGTGTTTGTATATTTGCTCCGATGCCAATGAAATGTAGGTAAAGCTCTAGGATATTTAATATCAATCCTAAAGCTGAAAATAATCTTCAGACTAACAAAATGATGATTTCATCCTCTGCACTTACATTTTTACTTTAAGCAGGCTATGATTAACCATTTCAGTAGTTTGCTCTATGGTTCAAGGAATAATTGTAGCCTTTGGTCTGCAAGCCCAGTTCCTTTATAATTACTAAATTAAATGATTTCATCACATTAATTTAATTTGTTTTATTACCAAATCATACATTTCAATGTTCGGTTTACTTGACTTAACATATTTCATGGTATATGCAGCCTATTTATTTTTGTGGCAAAACACAAGGTAGATAAATTAATCTTTTATGGTGGCATGATGTTATTTAAGTGGTACACATTGACCATGGATGACCAGCATGACATTTCCCTTTTAAAAGTTGGTTTTCAGAGTCTTTTTCCTCCCTAT
The DNA here is from genome assembly GCF_053455715.1 of Rhinoraja longicauda. Lineage (NCBI taxonomy): Eukaryota > Metazoa > Chordata > Chondrichthyes > Rajiformes > Arhynchobatidae > Rhinoraja > Rhinoraja longicauda. The sequence goes on from NC_135982.1 coordinate 12,392,741, forward strand.
TTCAGGCGTGAAGTCTTCCAAGTTGAACTTGAACAAGCAAAATTATTGCAACTCCATGAAGAACACAAGAAAGACGAGGAGGAATATGAAATATATGAGGCAAAGCAAAGGCACGAAACCAAAGAGGCAGCTATTTTACAAGCAGAACAAAGGACAAAAAAAACAGCAATCAAAAAGTTGGTGAAACTTCAATCAGAAATCTACTTTATTTTTTTGTCCTTTTCTAAACAGATCGTGAACTGCTCTGGTACTTTTCAGCACCATTCTATGCACCATTTACTATTCATATGAACAATCAAAACCCCTCAATAATGGCTGACTGCAAAGTAGCACTTAATGTAAAAATGTGTAGTTGCCACACTTCAGGAAGGATGTGGGAGCAATAATGAGAGTACATAAGTGATTAATCAGGGCATTGCCTGGAAGGGTGGGTTTTACTTAAAAGGAGAGATTGGATAGGATGGGGTTTTTTTCTCATTGGAACCTTGGAGGTTGATCGGTGGCCTTATGGAGGATTATAATATTATGAGGGATATAGATAGGATATATAGTCAGAATCATTTTCCCAAAGCAGGGGAATCTAGAACTAAAGGCCACAGGCGAGAGGTGAGATGTTTAAAGGAGATTGAATGGTAAGTTTTTCATATAGAGAGTGGCTGTTATATGAAATGAGCTGCCAGAGGAGGTAGTGGATGCAGATACAATTTCAACTTTAAAAAGGCATTTGGACAGGTACTTAGATATGAAAGATGGAGAGGGATATGAACCTGATGTAGGCAAATGCAATAAGTGTAAATAAATATCATGGACAGTCTTGACAAGCAAGCTGAAAGGGTTATTTTTGCCATTTGATTTTATGATCCGTATTGTTCCATTTTCAAAATGGAACATACACTTAATATGTTGCACATTTACTGTTTGTCCACATCAATCAATTTCTATCCTGTGATTTTCTTCAGTGTTATCAGAAAATATTTAGCATTGGCCAAATATTGAAATGTTCTATGTATGTTCATGATGATCTTACTCATTTTAATGGAAGGTATCACAAAATGCTGGAGTAACTCAGCAGGTCAGGCAGCAGGTCAAGGAGAGAAGGAATGGGTGATTTTTCGGGTCTTCTTCAGACTGATGAGTGACCTGCCTGACCTGCTGAGTTACTCCAGCATTTTGTGATACCTTCGATTTGTACCAGCATCTGCAGTTATTTTCTTACTCATTTTAATGGATCATTTGTTTCATCATTTGTGACATTTTATCATGCTTGTCTGATGGATAAGATTCCTTTGCTGAGAATGCACATTTCTAATTTTCTTTTACCAGGACTCGAGGGCCTGAACTATAGGATGAGGTTAGACAGGCTAGGACTTTATCCTTAGAGTGCAGGAGACTGTGTGGTGATCTTATCAAAGTGTACAAAATCACGAGGGGGATTGATAAGGTGAATACACAGTCTTTTTCCTAGGTTAGGGAAATCAAAAACGAAATGTCCTAGGTTTCAGGTGAAAGGAGAAAAATGTAATAGGAACTTAAAGGGCAATTTTTTCACATAGAGGGTGGTGGGTTTATGGATCGAGCTGCCAGAGCAAGTAGTTGAGGCAGGTACAATAAGAATATTTGTGACCATTGCACGGGTACATAGATAGGAAAGGTTTCGAGGGATATGGGTTAAAGGTGGACAAATTGGACTAGCTTAGATGAAGCATCTTGGTTTAATGGACAAGTTGGGCCAAAGGGCTTGTTTCCATGCTGTATGATTCTTTGCCTTTATCTTGTGCCAAGCCAGTGAAGCACTCGAGCAGAAATTGTATGGATTTTGTATCAGCAGGAGGCTTTGAGACAATTGAAGAAGTAGTAACTAGTTGGGCTGAGTATCCTTTTCTTCATTCCACCAGCTTTTGTTGTTTCAGTTTTATTTACAATCTGGTCATTTGGAAATGATTGAGAACAGATGGAATGACACTGCGGGTTAACACTCAACCTATAAATCTGGGAGACATATGTTTAAATCCACTTTAAACTGATAAAACTAAAGAGTCTGAAGAAGGGTCTCGACCTGAAACGTCGTCTATTCCTTTTCTCTAGAGATGCTGCCTGATCCGCTGAGTTACTCCAACATTTTGTGTCTACCTTCACTCTAAAGAGAAAGCTGGGGAGGAGATAGTTTGGGTGAGAAAGGATGATTGAAGCATGTGGTAGTGGAAGGAATGGTTACTACGGAAAGTGGAAAGGGGTGGGGATGGGAGAGTGGCTGGTGGTGAGTCAACGTGATCGTACCACCAGCCACCTCCCTACGACTCCTCTCTCACATTCATTAAGGGATCCCAGCAACCCTTCCAGGGGAGACAGAGGTTCATATAAGCCTCCTTTGACCTTATCTACTGCATTCAGTGCTCCCGAGGTGGACTCCTTTACATCGACAAGGCCAAATATATATTCAGCAATTATTTTGCTGAACACTCCACTTGGTTTGCCTAGGCCTAATGGATATCACATTTGCGAACCATTTTAACTCCCTTACCCGTTCCGATACCAACTATTCTGTCCTGGGCCTCCTCCAATGCCAAAATGAGGCCATACACAAATTGGAGGAACAATGCCTCATATTCCGTTTGTGTAACTTACAGCCTAACGGTATGAACATTGAATGCTTCAATTTTACATACCCCCCCCCCCCCCACTCTTACCAGCCCCCACCTTATTTTCCCCCTAACCCTAATGCCCCACCAGGTACACACCCATTTCTTCAACTATTCCCCTTTCCCCCATCCTTTTCCACCTATATCCCTTCCTCTGGCTTCCCATTTCTCTTCTCTCCTTATCTTACACCCTTTGTCTCCTTTTTATCTCTAGCCTTTCTTCACCCATTTGCCAATCAAAATCACCCCTCATCTGTATCCACTATCACTTGCCAGGCGTTGTCCTGCCCCCACCTCTCTTCCAGCTTTCTGCCCCTGTACAACAATCAGTCTGAAGAAGGGTCTTGACCCAAATAGTCACCTACCCATGTCCTATAGAGATGCATGACCTGCTGAGTTATTCCAGCACTCCAGTGTTTTTTAGATAAACTAACATTTGTAGTTCCATATATCTATAGTCTCTATCAAAGTATACGGCATTCTCAGTATGCAGATCAGCTACAGAAATGAGCCGAAGAATGGCAGATGGAGTTTCATCCGAGCAAGTCTGAGGCCTTGTACTTTGGGAGGTCGAATGGAAGGGAAAAGTATATAGTTAATGGCAAGACACTTAACAGCATTGATGTCCTTGGTGTCCAAGTTAATAGCTACCTAACAGTGGCAACACTATCAGATAGAGTGGTAAAGAAGGGATATGGTATGGTTGCCTTCTCTGGTTGGGGCATTGGGCACAAGAGTCAGGAAGTCATGTTGTAACTTTAAGGAATTTTGTTTAGGCTGCATTTGGAGTATTGTGTGCAGGTCTGATTGCCCCATTACAGGAAGGATGTAGAGGCTGTGGAGAGAGTGCAGAAGATGTGTACCAAATTACTGCCTGCATTAAAGGGCGTTAGCTATAAGGAGAGGCTGGACAAACTTGGTTTGTTTTCTCTGGAGCATTGGAGGTTGAGGCAAGACCGAGAGAAGTATATTTAAAAACATGAGCGGCATAGATACGATAGACAGTCAGAACCTGTTTCCCTGGGTGAAATGTGTATAGGTTTAAGGCAAGAGAGGCAAAGTTTAAAGATGTGCAAGTCAAGTTTTTTACACAGAGGGTGGTGGGTGCCTGGAATGTGCTGCAAAGAATGGTGTTGGAGGCAGATGAGAAAGTGGCACTTAAGAGGCTTTTGGATAGACATATGGATATGCAGGGAATGGAGGGATTGTGGATCATGTGCATGGAGAAGAGATTAGTTTAATTTGGCATCCTGTTTGACACATACATTGTGGGGAAAAGGGCCTGTTTGTGAAGGGTCATTCATTGAGTAGATTCAAGGCAGAGACTGAAAGGTTATCAGATTCAGGGAGAAGGCAGGAGAATGGGGTTGAGAAGGAAAAATAGATCAGCCATGATTGATTGGCTGAGCAGACTCGATGGACTGAATGGCTTAATTCTGCTCCTATGTCTTGTAATCTTAAGGGAATAATAGCATATAGAAGTAATGCAGGAAGGGTCACTGCAGTAAAAGATCAGCATTTGGATGGCAGAACTGGAATGGGGGTCTGAATGTCCAGTCCTGTTTCTATTTCTTATGTTCTTATCAACCTAAGATCAGCATTAAAAGATATAATACGTAAACTAGAATCCGTACATATATTTATTCCGAATAGATTAATATAGCTCAGGAATTATCTTCAGTTAAAATCTTCCTTCATTGAACTCAGGAGATTATAGTTTATTGAAGGCAGATGGATAGATGTGGGAGGAAATCTCCAAACTCGCCAGCTACAGATTGAATCATCGCATGGTTGCAACACAGAAGGACAATTGGCACATTGTGTCCTTGCAAGCTCTCCACCAACCTAACTCACTGGTTCCGCCCACCTCTAGTCCCCCATCTCTGTGGCTGTGCAAATCAGCATGTATGCACCCAATTAACTCTTGAAGGGCACGTTGGAACCTGCCTTCACCGCAGCCCAGAGTCTTAGAACGTGGAAACAGGCCCTTCAGCCCAACTTGTCTACACCAGCCAACATGTCTCATCTACACTAGTCATACCTGCCCATATCCCTCTAAACATGTCCTATCTATATACCTGTCTAAATGTTTCTTAAACGTTGCAATAGTATCTGCCTCAACTACTTCCTCCAGCAGCTCATTTCATGCACCCACCACCCTTTGTGTTAAAGAGTTACCCCTCAGGTTCCTATTCCTATCTTTCCCCCCTCACCTTAAACCCATGTCCTCTGGCTCTTGTTTCCCCAACTCTGGACAAGAGACTCTGTGCGTCTACCTGATCTATTCCTTTCATGATTTTCACACTGCATAAAGCAAATATTTTCCTTGTGTTTTCAATTATCTCCCCCTTTATACCTGTGATCCTTCCACCAATGGGAAATTCATATCCATTCTGTTGGCACAGTGGCGCAGCAGTAGAGATCTGGGTTCTAGAGACCTGGGCACTAGAGACCTGGCACTTACGGCACTAGAGACCTGGGTTCAATCCTGACTATGTGTGCTGTCTGCTTACAGCCCAGTGGTATGAATATTGATTTCTCTCACTTCAGGTAGCCCCGCATTCCCTCTCTCTCTATCCCTCCCCCACGCAAGTCGCACCAGCTTTTCGTTTTCACCCAACAAACAGCTAACAATGGCCTGTTTCCTTTATCATCGTTACTTTTTTGCATATCTTTTATTCGTTGCTCTTTATCTCTCTACATCATCATCTATAGCTCTCCTTTCCCTTACCCCTAACCAGTCTGGAGGGTCTCGACCCGAAACATCACCCATTCCTTCTCTCCAGAGATGCTGCCTGTCCTGTTGAGTTACTCCAGCTTTTTGTGTCCATCTTCGGAGTTTCTACTCACTGGTTCCGCCCACCTCTAGTTCTCCCTGTGACTGCGTGGGTTTTCACCAGGTGCTCCGGTTTCCACCCACACTCCCCACAAAGACGTACAGTTTTGTAGGCTAATTGGTTTTGGTAAAATTGTAAATTGTCCCTAGTGTGTAGGGTAGTGTTAGTGTACTGGGATTGCTGGTCGAAGCAGACTCGGTGTGCCGAAGGGCCCGTTTCCGCACTGTGTATCTAAAGTCTGTCCAGAATTCTCTTTTTTTAAAAAATATTATCAAATTTTCTCTCAGCCTTACCCAAAGAAAGTGGTCCGAGCCTCTGTAATCTATCTTTGTAATTGTCCCTTATCCCTTATCCCGGAAACCAACCTCACAAATCTTTTCTGGATCTTCTGTAATGACTTTTTACCTTTAAGATTAAGAGGTGAACAGAATGGAATGCTGTATTCCGTATACAATTTTCATATTCCTATACAACATGGGGAACCCAGAGAAAACCCACGTGGCCATGGAGAGAACATGCAAACTTTGCACAGCAAAACCCCCCACAAAGTGCTGGAGTAACTCAGCAGGTCAGGCAGCATCACCTCGAGGATATGGATAGGAGTCCTGACCCGAAACATCAGCAATGCATGTCTTGCAGAGATGCTACCTGACCCGCTGAGTTAGTCCAGCACTTTGTGTATTTTTTGTAAACCAGCATCTCATTGAAACCTACAAAATAATGAAAGGCCAAGATTGAATGGATGTGAAGTTGTCTTTTTACACTAATCTCATTTGCCCACATTAGTACCATAGCCTTCTAAACCTTGCCTATTTAAGTGGCTGTCCAAGTGCCTTTCAACGTAGTAATTGTATTTGATTCTACCACTCTTATGGCAACATATCTGAATCCACTTCCTCCTCCTGCATCCAAAGAACATTGAAAGATTATGGTTAGTGCCACCTTACTTGGTGAAGAGAGATGGAGTGTACAGTGCTGATTTTGATTCTTAATATGCCTCAGTTCTCCATGTACTACTGTTTGACTGTGTACCTATGGAACTCTTCTCGATTCCCATTAACGTTGGTAGCTAATGTTTGCTCATTTGCATTCCTTCTTTTTAATTTTAATTTCTCCTCAGATTCTTTTGTACTCAGCCTGCTTCTTGGCATAGTTTTCTATTTATGGGCTAAATCAGGAAATATTTGTATTTTCAAAGTAATTTTGTTGCCTTTCCAACTGGCCTTCCAGCCGAACTCAGCATGAAATGTTATAAATAAAAAATCCTCCTGTCTGTAAGCAGATGAACCACGAAGCACCTAAGGAGAATCCTCTCAAAGGTTGGAAGAGTCCATCTGCTTATAGAAAATATCACCGTCTGGGATTTAGGAATAAACAGCAAACCTAATAACTATCCTATAAAAGTAGATGATTCTTTATAAAGAAGCACTGTCACAGTTTTGTTATATATTCTTGCATCAGGATTATTTACCGTCCCCTCCCTTTCCCCTCCCTTTTGTGCCCAATACCCATATCTCTCCCTCTGGCTTTACATTTCACTCCTCTTCTTCGCTAACCTAATTTTGTATTATTACATCAGGAGTCTCCTGATACTAATACATTTAGTAGCAATTGGGGATGATATTAGTTTCTATAGTCAAGACAAAATGGATTGTCAGTAAGTAGGCCATTGGTTATGCATCTTCCTCGATTTCTGTCTCCTGAGGAAAATTCAAAGCAAAAATCAGATTGTCGCCTTACCATCATGTGTTTTTGATGCCACTGTTTTCAGCTTATTAAAAAAATTTAAAATGTAATTCCTTAATGAATCATTGCAATATATAGAAGCACAACCAGAATTACATTTAATTGTTATTCATTCTCTTTTGTCATGTACGAAACAGGTTCTGTACTGGTTCAAAAGAAAAGTGAAAAAAAACCACAAGCAACACAGAAAGCACAATACACTGGGGAAAAGGCAGGGATCATGTTGGAAGATGCATTAGATAGCTATGCTTCTAAGTAATATGTTGGTTTCAAGAGCAAAAAAGAAAGTGCTGGAGAAACTCAGTGGGTCAGGCAACATCTGTGGAGGTAATGGCTTCCCGGGATGGGAACCTTCTCCAGTCTAATGGAGTAGAGGGAAGAAAGCTGGAAAAGAGAGTTAGTGGCAGGGAAAAAGCCTAGTAAAGATAGGTGGATACAGGCAAGATGGGTCGGGGGGGGGTTGGCGTTGATTGGCATATGGGTGGGATAAGTGCCAAAGGCGAGAGATGAAAAGGAGATGAAAGAGTGTCAAATAAGGAGAGAAGAAGAGCAGTAAAATGCAAAGGTGGAGGGAGGGGGAAAGGAAAATTGCCTTGATAATTGCCTGAAAATGTTCTCCAGTGATTCCCAGGACAGTAAATACTCTTCATGGAAGGGATAGGTGACTATATTATTGTATTGCATTGCTATAATATACTATATAATATAATATACTATATTATATTGTAATAATCATATTGCTGATATATATTATCTTTTATCCATGAACAGGAAACCTGTGAACGATCTTAAAGATCGAGAACTGGAGCATAAGAAGGCAGTCGAGAATGCTAAAAAGTATAATCAGAAGGCAATGCAGTTTCTGAAGGAATCTATGGCTAGGTAAAACTGCAAGGTGGACTTGATGAAACAGAATACTCTTTATATTTATAAGAATTCTATATTAAGTCATTTTGCTCTTTCCAATACTCGAGAATGGGAATCAGTGTACACGAGAGATTTTAAAATGGAATTATCCCAATTATTCCTTACTATTATCTTTAGTGTTGACATTTATTGTTATTATTTCATTTTGTCTCATCATGTTCTGGTCTGAAGGCTCTGAATCTTTCATTTGAATTGTAGATTTAGAGATATCCTGCAGAATTCTCCTGCAATCTGCAATGATTCTATTTCACTGGAGGTGTAAATTAATTATCACTTAATCAAACATGGTAAAATATAAATGTGTTCACTTAGCTGGTATAATATCATTTACTTAAAGCAACCCAGGCTGAAATCCATCAAAACTGCTGTGGAATCAGAAACTGGATGAGCCTCTGGGAATGAATAATTGTGGAATAGTTGATTTATTATTGGGCATTTTTGTGATCATTGCTCCTGCCAGAAATGGTACAGAGAAGGTTAAACACTAAAAAGTAATAAAAGCTGTATAAATAGTTGATCTAAATATTAACTGAATTAAAATCAGGGTGTTTCTTAATGTAGAGTTCGTCAAGAACAAGCTGAAAAAGAACTGAAGATAAGGGAAGACATGGATAAAAGGATGCAAAGTGTATTGTCACTGAAGAAGAACATTGCGTTTGACCAAGTAAATGGGCCCTTAATAGCTAACTTTATAAAGAAATCTAATGTGCAGTATTTTTATTAATTGACAGGTTAAATCATAGAGCAATCAAAAATCAAGATGGTATGGTTTTGTGTCATACCTCATTTGACCCATTAAAGTGAATACCAGGTATTTCTCACAGAGAATATGGGAAGTATGCATGGATTGCAGTAGATACAGTTATGTAGCATAGGCAGATTTCTGGAATATTTCCAATTGATCAAAGGAATTAAAAAAAATAATAATAACAACTGAAAACTGTGGAAGAATTTTTTTATTATTTTACATTTATAACAGATTTATTAAGCGATCAATATTGTTTAGTTCCTTTTACATTCCTTTAAATTTCTTCTGAGTATTTATTGATGAGCAAAGGTTAAGGCTGATTTGAATGTACTTGCATTTTATAATTTATTCAAGATACCCAGCCTCTGCCCTGCTCTTTTAGCCATGGTATTTATGTTTCTGCTCCATTCTGACCCCAAGGATATTGATGGTGGGTAATTTGGCAATGGCAGTATCTGATATTTGGTGGTTACTTGCTACTTATCAGCCCGTGCCTAAATGTTGTCTGGGTCCTGTTGCATGCAGGCATGGACTGCTTCATTTGGCAAGAAGTGATGAGTAGAATTGAATATTGTTCAATCATCACTGAATCATCATCATTGAGTTAGATGTGGCCCTTGTGGCTAAAGGGATCAGGGGGTATGGAGAGAAGGCAGGTACAGGATACTGAGTTGGATGATCAGCCATGATCATATTGAATGGCGGTGCAGGCTCGAAGGGCCGAATGGCCTACTCCTGCACCTATTTTCTATGTTTCTATGAATCCCCATTCTAACTTTAAGAAACAAGGTAGAGCGTTGATGAAGCAGGTGAAGATGGCTGGGTCTAGAAAATACTCTTACAGAACTCCTGCAGTGATTCTTGGGGTAGTGAGGAGTTATATCTGATAATCACAGCCATCCTCCTGTAGGTGAGGTCATCTGATCAGGAAGTCCATAGGCCAATTGTAGACTGAGACCACAAGGCCGAGGTCCTTATTTGGTGTTATGGTGTTGAAAACTGAGCTGCAGTCTATGAATAGCATCTTGACATAGTTGTTCTTATTGGTAAGATGATCTAGAGCTGAACTCACTGCAAGAGAGATAGCGTTGTTATAGACCTATCTTTCCTGTATGCAATTGCAGGCATCAAGATTATCCAGAAGACCAGTGCATATTACCAGTGGGCCATGACCAGTCCTTCAAAGCATTTTGCTGCGGTTCATTTTAAGTCTACTGGGCAGTAGTCATTGAGATAGGTCACTTTATCTTTCTCGGGGACTGGAATGATAGAGATTTCCTTGAAGCACATGGGGACAGGAGACTTGAAGTGAGAGGTTGAAGATGTTGGGGAAGACTGTAGCCGGTCAATTGGGGCACGATTTCAGAAACCACCCTGGAACACCATCCAGGCCAGCTGCTTTCCGAGAGTTTACCATCTGTCCTCTACCATCGAAATGTGTAGGGCAGAGCCAGCGGGAATTAAGGGTATGCTCCTTAGTGAAACTAGGCCAAACCAAAATAGGTGTCATCCGGTAGAGATGCATCATTGACAGAGATAGCCCTGATTTCTGCCTGTAGCCCTTGATATTATTCAGGCCCTGCCACAGTTGCCTGGCATCCACTTAATTGAATTAAGCCTCCAGCTTGTTTTAGAATCCTTACTTTGCATTTCTCTTAGATATGTAGAGATCATACTTTCCCTCCTTGTACAATCATGATGATTGACTTTAATAAACTCATCTCTAAACTTCTGGATCTGGACCTTGAAGCCTACATCTGCATCTGACTTCTGGACTTCCTTACAGTTAGTTAGTTAGAATTGATTGTAACAAGAGGGCAGAAATCCAGGGCTGAAGAGTCCCAGCCCTTCTTCTCACTAATATATTGATGGACATGGTGTGCTATCCATGCGAAAATCAGACCAGTTGCACCTGATGCAATTCTCCTAATATACAGATTAGTTTTGAAAAATCGTTTAATAGGATCAACTTGTAACTTTAGAAGGATGAGAGGGGATCTTATCGAAACATATAAGATTATTAAGGGGTTGGACACATTAGAGGCAAGAAACATGTTCCCAATGTTGGGGGAGTCCAGAACCAGGGGCCACAGTGTAAGAGTAAGGGGTAGGAGGCCATTTAGAACGGAGATGAGGAAAAACTTTTTCAGTCAGAGAGTTGTAAATCTGTGGAATTCTCTGCCTCAGAAGGCAGTGGAGGCCAATTCTCTGAATGCATTCAAGAGAGAGCTTGATAGAGCTCTTAAGGATAGCTGAGTCAGGGGGTATGGGGAGAAGGCAGGAACGGGGTACTGATTGAGAATGATCAGCCATGATCACATTGATTGGTGGTGCTGGCTCGAAGGGCCAAATGGCCTACTCCTGCACCTATTGTCTATTGTCTATTGTAACCTGATAATTGGTTAAGTGGATAATTTGCTAAGTGCTTGGTTGCTTTGAGGTGTAGTAAAAATGTGTGGGATTCATACTGCAATTTGGATTATCATTGGAAGAAGCTCAGATAAACACTTGGCTACAATAAACCAATGGCATTCCCAAATTTAGGGCAAGTAACATATTTTATAGAACGTCCTCTCAGCAGCAAGAATTGTAAACTGATAGGTATTTAGAAATATCTCAGAACATTTCCAGGTGGGGTTAAAGTGAGAGGTATGGATTTATAGAAGTATCTCCCAAGGAGATTTTTATAGATTTATTTACGTCCCTATCCAAAAGCCTCTTGAAAACATTGAATCTGCTTCCACAACCACCTTTGGCAGTGTGTTCTAGGCACCAACCACTTTCTATGTAAAACATTTGCCCCGCATGCCTTCTTTAAATTTTCCCTTGAAACTTTGCCCTCAAGGCGGCACGGTAGCGCAGCGGTAGAGTTGCTGCTTTACAGCGAATGCAGCGCCAGCGACTCAGGTTCGATCCTGACTACGGGTGCTGCACTGTAAGGAGTTTGTACGTTCTCCCCGTGACCTGCGTGGGTTTTCTCCGAGATCTTCGGTTTCCTCCCACACTCCAAAGACGTACAGGCATGTAGGTTAATTGGTTGGGTAAATGTGAAAATTGTCCCTAGTGGGTGTAGGATAGATAGTTAATGTACGGGGATCACTGGGCGGCACGGACTTGGAGGGCCGAAAAAGGCCTGTTTCCGGCTGTAGATATATGATATGATATGATAAGTCTTTGATATTTCCATCTGGGAAACAAGTTTCGTCTGTCTACCATCCCCAAATTTTATGTATTTCTATCAGGTCTCCCTTCAATCTCCAACATTCCAGAGAAAACAATCCAAGATTGTACAACCTCTCCTTTTATCTAATCCCTTCTAATCCAGGCAGCATTCTAATAAACTTCTCCTGCACCCTTTCCAAAGTCTCCACATCCTCCCTGTATTGGGAAGCTGAGAAATGCACACCACCTGTGGCATTTCAGAATGACTCACTACCATCTTCTCAAGGACAATTAGGAATGGGACATAATGGCAGGTTTTTCACTGTTGCCCACATCGTATGAGTGAAACCCCCCCCCCCAATCGTGACCATTCCTTTTTTCGACTGTTTCCATTAGGGTTTGATGTAGGGTTAGTAATGAAATGCATGAAACCTGGCAAATGCCCCTGGTACCAATAGGATTGCTCTTACCAACTTCCTACCTGAGACAGCTACCTCAAATCAGGACCTTGTGACTCAGTTGTTCTATGGATAAGTTCACAAAATGATGTTCCTATCATGGAGACACAAGGAAGTGCAGATGCTGGAATCTTGAGCAAAATAAAAGGCTTCTCATCTGTGGAGGGAAAGAATTATCGTGACCCGAAACATCATTCCCTCCCAAGATGGTGCCTGACCCGCTGAGTTCCTCCAGACTTTTGCTCGTGTTGCAGAAGTACAATGAGTGCATGTTGCAACTTTTCCAGCTTTCATAATTAATAAGTTGCTGAATAAAATTAAATCTCTTTCACTCAGGAAAATCAACGAGCAATACAGATGAAGATGAAAGCTCAGGCTGCCAGGGAAAGACAAATGGAGAAAGAGAAAGAGAAAGGGCTCAAGGTTTTGGAAAGTGGATTTGCCCAACAATTTCTGATCCATCAAAAGCACCAGCAAGAAATGGACCAAAAAAAACAGTGAGTATCTGACCGTTCAACAACCCGATTGTCCCATTCTTACTTTGCAATTTGGGGAGGATTTCCATTTAGACTTTTCTGTTAAAAATATAAATCAGTAACTGCCAGGAATACATATAAGCATTTTGAGATTAGTTAACACCTTTTACATATTCTCGAGGTTTTCAAACTGGTGGTTTCTCCAAAGAGGAAATAATAACGTTTTGAAAGAGTATTAAAAAGAAAATATGTAAAATTTGTGTTTGAAACATCACAACAGAGATTGGGGGATGGAACCTAGCAGAAACAGACCACTCTGTCGTAAGGCTCAGCAAATAGAGTATGTGCACCTCTGAAATCAAAACTGGTAGTCACATCAGTATGTGAGCAGATGAGTTAGATTTTAGGAAGGATACAGAAAATAGTGCATGGAACAGCAAACAATCAATGTAGCACACTAAAGCGTAGTAAATTGATGCAGTCTATTTGAAAGCATCTCCATGCAATAAACAGAAATACATAAGTAAAATATTGTAGACATTGGATATCTGAAATTAATGCAAAAAAGTGTTGCAAATGTTTGTTAAGTCATGCAGCATCCATGATTTGAGAAAATTGGTAAATGTTTCATTTCAAAGAACCTTTACTGTAACTCAAAGTGCAAAGAGCATAACAGAAAATGCAGCAGTACCTTCCAAGGAGAGCAGAGAGATTTCTCTTGCAAAATCTCAGGAGGTAGAGGACAGTTGCTTGTACATTCCATATATAAAAGCAATCATGATCGTTTATGGCAGTGCAATCTGCAGGTGTGGTTCATGCAAACATTATCCATTCACTTCATTTTGAGATAAATCTTGTTGATGCTTTATACAGGTGGCATACTTTGACCAATGTATAGGGCAGTGCGAACTGAAAATAAAAATCAATGATCTGGAAGGACATTCGTTGCAACTATTCAAATGGCAAGAAATTCATTTCAATTTGCAGCCTATCTTTATTGTTGGCATGTCTGTGCATGAATAGAATGGGACTGTGAGAAGGATAGAGTGGGGATAAGCATTCCCCAAAGTATTTTAATCAAATGACTTTATTTGAGGCCACCTTGCAGCTTTTAGCTACCAGTCAGTGAACTACATTCCTTCTTCATCTTTGGAGCAGTTTCCTTTGCTTTTACAATGCTAAACCTAACACAAGTAAAAAAATAGAATTTTAAGCTGAAAAAAATCTCTGTCCTTATATGGCTTAAGGTAATTTCTGTTTTATAAATTAACTGATTACTTGTGAATTTAATTAAACCAATATCAACTAATGTGAACTATAAAGATTACACTCCAACCCACTCCTTAATACCAATATCATGCAATCTGTTCCAATTGTGTTTGAAATAATCCACATATGGAGACACACACTGGGGCTGACATATGAACACAGTGTTTAGCAAGCTTACAAACTCTGTGCGATTGTACTAAAAATAGTTTCTCAACTGAGGGAAATGAATATTAATAGTACGCACAGATCCAAATAATGAGCCTGGATCGCAGCTCTGGTAAAATCATATCTGTTTCATGCTGTTTCACTTGGGGATAGAATGTGGGACTATCTATAATTGAGGAGTAAGAGAGATTCAGTGCTACACTTCAGTGGTTTCATCCTTTATATTTTTCAGCTTCATTAGTGTATGTATTTGCGACTGTTAAGGTTTGGTTTAAATCCCACCAACAATGGGTGACTACCCCTGAAAGGGATTATCTCATTTATTCTTGGTCTGTTCATGCGAAGGAGAATTTAAAAAAAAAAAGTAATTTCTGTTGCACTTTTAACAAGATTCCTTTTTCCTTTGAAATCTGAACTTTCAAAAGTGAATTTGACAATCTGATTCAGCAGTGCCACAGATTTAGATTTCAAATCCCTCCATAGTCTTTTCCTTGCCTATCTCTGTAAACTTCCCCAATCCTATAATCCTTCAGAACTGTGCTATTCAGGTTCTGGTGTCTTGAGCATTCCCAAATTTAACCATTCCACCACTAACAGCCATTAGAACCCCATGAGTTTCCTTACTAAACCCGTCCACCTTCACAAAACCTCTACATTGCCTTGATTATGATTACATGCTTTTATATCTCCTTTTAAATATCATATTTTATCATATCATATTTGACGATATCATATTTTATTGGGTAATACGCCTGTAAATTTTTCTGGGGATGTGTTTCAACATGAAAAGCATTTTTTCCAACAACAGCAACATGGTTAACATTGTATAGATGGGTTTTCAGACAGTATTTGATTGCCACATAACAAACTTATCAACCATGTGATGATGGTCAAGGGGCTATCAAGTTGTTCATCTTTGTCAAAGTTTCCCTTGCTTTAGAATAGCACACTTTATATTTGCAAAGAATTTTACATGTAAACCCTTAACCTTTCCGATCTGCTTATAACTGATAGTACTTACCATTTTTTCAATTAACTCATTAGTTATGAATTTAATTAAACCATAATTTTTATTTTTTTTAATGTAATCTAAAAATAGACCACACTCCAACCCATTCCTTGATACAATGTAATGTGAAGGGCACAATTATAAAAGAGGGTCAAGAGCATCCCAAATCTGGTTGTACGTGTATACAAAAGCTTGAAACTGCTAGGATAGGTTGAGAAAGTAATTTAAATAAAACATTTGGGTTTGTTTTTTAACTACAGTCTGAGTACAAAAGCAAGGAGTTCTGTTTCATCTACTCCTGGTGAGTGCACGACAGAAAGAGTGTGAAGCAACTTGCCGCCTTAAAAGATTTAACATGCTCTGGCTGATAAGAAACCCATCAGACACTGCACGTGTGCAGGGAAGCCATCATGAGAGTTCAGCTCTAATGAAATAGGATAATTATCAGGCCATGCCATTATTGGAAAATTCCTAAGTTAGGAGTTTTGTTTAATTGTAGGGGTACAGTGATGATGCAGTAGTTAAGTTACTGGACCAGACAAGGAACAGTGTAGGAAAATAACTGCAGATGCTGGGGCAAATTGAAGGTGGGTCTCGAAGTCTGAAGAAGGGTCTCGACCCGAAACGTCATCCATTCCTTCTCTCCTGAGATGCTGCCTGACCCGTTGAGTTACTCCAGCATTTTGTGGGACCAGACAAAGAAATCAGAGACCAGAGTTCAAATCTCACCATTGCCGAGTGGAATTGCAATTCAATAGTCTGGACCTCTCTTTAAAAAAAAGAAAATAAAACTGTCAGAATCTATCTGGTTCAGTGACGCCGTTCAGAGAAGGAAACCTACTAGCCTTACTGGGTTGCTTTCAAGAGATAGATTCAAGATAGCTTTATTTGTCATCCAAAAAAATGATTTTTTGGGACGAAATTCAGTCACCCACAGTCCAACAATAAAACATTAAATTAGGCAGATTACACTATAAAGCATTAAAATAGGCAAGTTACACAACCCCAAAAACACACAAAAAAAAGAAACATCCATCACAGTGAGTCTCCTCCAGTCCTCTCCTCACTGTGATGGAAGGCCACAATGTCTTTTCCCTTCCCCTGCCGTCTTCTCCCGCGGTCAGGTTGTTGTGGCTGCAGGCCGCACCGAACGGTGAAAGGTCTGCAGCGGGCCGACCCAAGCCCCGCGATCCGGGGCGGGCGAACACGCTGTCGCTGCCGCTGCTGCTGCACGTCGGGGCGGTCGTGGCTCCCGACATTGAAGCCCCCGCCCAGCAGAGAGAAATCCCGCGGCCTATTTTAGGCCGCGCCGGACGGTGAAATGTCCGCGACCCAAGCCCCGCGATCCGGGGCGGGCGAACACGCTGCCGCTGCCGGAGCTCCCGATGTCGGCATCCACGCGGCCCGAGCCTAAGGCGAGTCGCAGCCGCTCCCGCAGCCTCCGAAGACGTCCGATCCGCGGGCTCTGCGAACCAGAGCCCTGGAGGCCGACAGCTCCAGGAGTTGGGCCGATGGTAGGCCGCAGCAGGAACGGAGACACGGCCCAGAAAACAAAGGTCGGGTCTCCGTTCGGAAGGGACACATATTTACAATTTTACAGTTCCCCCCCTCCCTCCCACACCCACACATAGTACACAAACACAAAAACACCACATCACATCGACAATTAAGACACAAAAAAACAACAAAACACAAAGACAAATGGACCGCAGGTAAGCCGGCGCTGGATGCCACAACAGGATGGACTAGTGAGACAAAGTGACATGTTTTGATGCTGTTGTTTTGGTTGTACTGGAGATCTGACATATCCTTATGATGTTTGGACAGGGAATTTGCAGAGCAGCAGAAAATTTCAAAGGCAGAAATTATGGCTAAGATCCTTAGAGAGGAAAGCAACATGGAAAGGAAGAAACAAGTCAGTTCAATATTCCCAGAAAAATCAAAGATGCAAGGTGATGCTTCAGGGACAAGGAAACCAAGAAAGAAACTGCAGGGATTCCTGGAGCAAGCCTATGATAACAAGAGCTATCTTACTATCAATGAAGTAAGTAAAATAGTTCAGTTGGTAGACAATGAAGTTAATCACACTGTGTTTATTTGTTTGCAAAGTTACATTTGCTGTCTGACTGTGCTCTATTATAGAATTGAGTTGAATATAAAAAGTTTATCTTAATATTATGATTTGGATATCACCATCTGTGAAGAAAACTGCCCGCTGAATGTAAGGTTTGAATGATAACTGGGATGTAATGAGAATATGTATTCTTACTCCTGACTTCCGAATTAAATGCACATTTAACTGAATGCCATTACCTCATGTCATGATTATCAGCCTTTCTAATTACAAGATGGAGCATAAAATCCTTCATAGCCAACAAATGATTTTTTTGCTGAGTAAATCTAAGTAGGGGGCGGCACAGTGGCACAGCGGTAGAGTTGCTGCCTTCCAGCACCAGAATCCAGGGTTCGATCCTGACCACGGGTGCTGTCTGTACGGACTTTGTACGTTCTCCCCGTGACGTGCGCGGGTTTTCTCCAAAGGCATACAGGTTTGTAGGCTAATCGGCTTGGTAAAATTTAAATTGTCCCTAGTGTGTGTAAGATAGTGTTTATTATGCAGGGATCACTGGTTGGTGCGGACTGGTTAGGCCGAATGGGACTGTTTCCGCACTATAAACAAAACTATACATAGCAGGCTGGATTGAAGCAAGGAGTGAGTGCTCAGATGGAGTGAGTGGAAAAAGGTACCAAACAAAAGTAGCAGAAATTCAACTTTAAAAGTTAGGACAGATTTTCTCCCAGGTACTTTCCCCTGTAAAGACAGGAGATATATTACCTGTCCCAACATTCCTCCCTCACCTGCATCAAGGGACCCCAGAAGCCCTTCCAGGCAAGACATAGTTATATGTGCACCTCTTTTAATCTTTTCTATTGCATTTGGTGCTCCCGATTTGGCCTTCTGTACATCAGCAAGACCCAACATAGACCAGGCGACTGTTTCGCAGAACACTTGCACTTAGTCTGCCAAGACCTGCTGATCTCCTTGTTGCTGACCATTTTAATTCCCCTTCTCATTTCCTTACCGAACTTTCTGCCCTGGGCCCCCTCGGTTGCCAAAGTAAGGCCACATGCAAACTGGAGGAATAGCACCCCATATTTGAATTGGGCACCTTACAACCCATGAGTCTGAATATTGAATTCTCTAATTTTAGGTCCCCCCCCCCCCTTCAGTCCACACCCACCTCCAACCATTCATCTTCCCTTTATCCTTCCCCTCAAGTCCCCCTCCACCTTCTCATACTCCCTTTGACTCATAAGTCATTCATCTTCACTCCTTACCTGACATTCTTTGGTCTCCTTTTCATCTCTAGCCTTTGTCCACCCATCTGCAATCTATACCCCCTTCACCCGTATCCACCTGTCACTTGCCAGACTTTCTCATGTCCCAGCCTTTTATCCAGCTTTCTTCATCCCACTACTACAACCAATCTGATGAGGAGTCCTGACCTGAAACATTGCCTATCCATATTCTCCAGAGATGCTGCCTGATGCGCTGAGTTACTCTAGCACTTTATGTTTTATTTAGGATTCCAGCATCTGCAGTTCCTCATATCTCTCTCTGCCTTGTTTCTGTTGGTTGGGTCACTGTAGTTGTTATGGAACCTCAAGGACTGTTGGTATCTTCCACCTTACTATTTTCTAGTTGTTACCCAGTACATGATTGGTATTTTCTTTTGCATGTAGATTCATAGAAATATATTTTCAAGTAGCTGCCAGTTGTGGAACCATCCCACAGACTCAATCATGAACAATTAGTGTAGAATAGTGTAGTTAGCTATGGACATCTATACTGCTTTAGCTGCTTTCTTACATGACAGTCTTGTAGATGTAGGAGCATAATTATCAAAGTCTACTGCGATCAATGACACAGAATAAGTTTTAATCAATGTGTTTCTATTGTAAGCCAAAAGGATACCACGCTGCATCGCCGGAATCAGAGGAAGAAACTGCCACAGAACAAAGCCTAGAGCATCACATACCAGACAAGTACGAGGAAGATGAAAATCTTAATCAGCCTGAATTTTCTGGACTTTGGGATTATGATCAGAAACAATGCAAGGTAAAAAAGGAAAATCCTTGTTCAGACAGAAAATTTTCACTTAAATTGTACCTCATAAAAGACAGCCTTTAGCATCTACGCATAGTCTAAATTATCTGTGATTGTGATGCACAGAACTGCCACATGAATGACCATTCTATCAGGCAACATGTCCTAATATACTGATACTACTTGATAGGATAGATGGGAAACACTTGAATTCTACTGCTTATTTTTCCGGTTGACTAATAATCTACAATTATGACTTGTGAAAGGACATTCTGCGTATTAAATGTTCTGATCAATCATTTCCTCTCTTGTTCTTGGATTTCTTCATTTGTTTTAAACGAGATATTAGCTTAAAAACACAGATTCAGAAATCATTTTGAGATGTTAATGAAAAGGACTTTGATTACAATTCATTGTTATTTATTAAACTATACCAAATGTCAATGAAATATATAAATCAAGAAAAACCTACAAAAAATCAAGAAAAGTTGAAATTGATATAACCCAATTAAATGGTGTCCTGGAATTCATGGATTGTGAATTTAATTGAATGAAAAGATACAACATGGAAACAGGCCCTTCAGCCCACGAATCCGTTCACACTAATTCCATGTTATCCCACTTTCACATCCACTCCCTACACACAAGGGGCAAATTACAGAGACCAATTAACCTACATACCCGCACGTCTTTGGGTCTTCTTGAAATTCCTAATAAGATTAGCTTTGGTGTGAAATCATTGGCATTTTAAACAGACATGCCTGTGAACGAAATGGTAATGTTTAGATATACTGTATAGTCTGCTGTACTTGATCAATTTATTAAATATCTTCAAATCACTGTGCTGATTTAATGCATCATATCTGACTCAGATGTCTGTATTTTCAACGTAACTGTCAAAGTGCCATCCCAATCAACCCGAAATGAGATTATTTTTACTTGAGAGTCTAGCGTGTTCAATTGTCATATGTTCTCTCTGGTTCTCCTGTTTTTTTTGGTTAGTTTAGTTTATTATTGTCATGTGTACCGAAGTGCAGTGAAGAGCTTTTGTTTGCATGCTATCCAATCAAAGAAAAGACTCTACATGAATACAATCAAACTCTCCAGGGTACAACATTTAGGATTAACATTATGGAAATATATTAGCATCAACTGAATCTTGTTTTAAAGGTTTAAAAACAGAAACCATGAGTGGTCTGAGGTGTTGCTGCCTTACAGAGCTAGACAGCCGGGTTCAATCCTGACTACAGGTACTGTCTGTATGGACTTTGTAATTCTCCCCATGACCGCATGAGTTTTCTCTGGGTGCTCCAGTTACCTCCCACACTCCAAAGACGTACAGGTTTGAGGCTTAATTGGTTTCAGTAAAATTGTAAATTGTCCTTAGCGCATAGGATTGTGTTAGAGTACAGGGTGATTGCAGGTTGGCGCGGACTCAGTGAGCCGAAGAGCATGTTTCCACGTTGTATCTCTAAAGTCTAAAGTAAAGTCTAAATTATGATAATAGACAACAGACAATAGGTGCAGGAGTAGGCCGTTTGGCCCTTCGAGCCAGCACCGCCATTCAATGTGATCATGGCTGATCATTCACAGTCAGTACCCAGTTCCTGCCCTCTCCCCATACCCCCTGACTCCGCTATCATTAAGAGCTCTATCTAACTCTCTCTTGAAAGCATCCAGAGAATTGGCCTTCACTGCCTTCTGAGGCAGAGAATTCCACAGATTTACAACTCTGTGAGTGAAAAAGATTTTCCTCATCTCCGTTCTAAATGGCCTACCCCTATTCTTAAACTGTGGTCCCTAGTTCTGGACTCCCCCAACATTGGGAACATGTTTCCTGCCTCTAACGTGTCCAATCCCTTAATAATCTTATATGTTTCAATAAGATCCCCTCTCATCCTTCTAAATTCCCGCCATTCCGGGAATTAACCTAGTGAACCTACGCTGCACTCCCTCAATAGCAAGAATGTGCTTCCTCAAATTTGGAGACCAAAACTGTACTCCAGGTGCGGTCTCACTAGGGCCCTGTACAATGATGAATATACAAGCTTAAAATTTTCAGATATTGTTGCCACCTGTTGATTTCCTTCCTATGTCATGTTAAGGATGAACCCATCAAAAAACATCTCGTCACAGGGGCCACTAAAATGGAGCAAGCAATCTTTGAACGACAATTGGAGAGACAGAGAAATGGGATCATCAAGAAACAAGTGGCTGCTGACCGCGAATTCAAAGGTTGTCCTTTCTATAGCAAGCCAGGTGTCGTTCACTTTGAGGTGGGTGTTACAGAGCCTTTCAAATAAAATAAAATAAAATGCAAATGCTGGGAATCTAAAATAAAAACAGATTGCTGAAAATACTTAGCAGAATAAGTTCTATTGAATTGTCTTTGACCTGAAATGCTGTTTGTCTTCCTACAATGCGGGCTGAACTGTCGTATATTTCCAGCATTTTCTGTTTTATCATGTTGTATAAATTAGTTTACACAAATAAATAATATTTAATTACCATTTAATAAAATTAAATAATTATTTTATTATTTAAATTAAAGGATTGATTTAAATGAATGTAATTATTTATTTAAATTAAACGACTTCTACAAATAATTATTTAATTATATTGACAACAAAATAATTATTTCATTACTAATTAAATGATTGATGCTTATTTAATTATTAAATAACTAATAATTTTAGGTTCATAGACATAGTTGTATGTTTTACAACTAAAAATATATTTGTAAGTTCAGCTACAAGGTGTAGGCTGATAGTTGTGGGTACAGAAAAAATATATATATTTACTTCATTTATATGGAAGAGCAAAAATGTAAAGAAATAGGACTTCTTTGTTCAAAGACTAAGTGTATTTTATAATGGGAAGGAGAATGTTATCCAAAGCTATTCTAAGAATGACAAAGTTTCTGTTATGCATCGTTGAGATTCGTAAACCTGAACCTCTATCCTTTCCAGCTGCCCTAAAATACCAATTGATTTAAATCTGAGTTCTTATCCCAGACCTCTTGTGCATTCATGCCCTGCACACTCAATATCGCACTATACAGTGTCCCTCCCCCAAGCAGGCCATTCTTAACTGCTTGAATTAGGCGGAAAAAACATATCGACTGGAAATGTTGCCT
This sequence comes from Rhinoraja longicauda, assembly GCF_053455715.1. Classification (NCBI taxonomy): domain Eukaryota; kingdom Metazoa; phylum Chordata; class Chondrichthyes; order Rajiformes; family Arhynchobatidae; genus Rhinoraja; species Rhinoraja longicauda. The sequence continues at coordinate 12,415,421 of NC_135982.1, forward strand.
ATCCATTCCCTCCACAGATGCTGCTGACCTGCTGTGATCCTCCAGCACTTTATGTTCTGCTTAAGATTCCATCATCTGCAGTTCCTTGTGTCTCCTACATTGGCTGCAGCTGTCCGACAATGGTGCATAGTTTACTTGCTGAATAAAATGTGTATATCCAAAAATGTTGTAAATAAACTGACTTTGTGTCACACCTACAATCACCTTAGCTGTGTACTGCCCTGCATGATAAAAAATGTGTTTAATGTTCATAATGTTGCATCTAAAAAATAATAGCAATTTAGTGGATTTTGCTCCTTTGCAACATGGTGATAATTAAAACAATATCAGCAATAACAAGTATTGAGCACGGCTCAGCATTCACTCAGGGAACGTGGCTGCTATCCCAGTTTCTTTTTTTGGTTGAGTTGGCTGCCTTCTATTGACTCCTGCTAATTTTGTTTGTGTGGCTGCACTGCTGGTGATTTTCTGCCAGTCTGCGACTTCATGCTGATGTACCCTCTTCCAATTATCACTTCTCTGGCAAACTCGTTTCTCTCTGTTCATTTGATCAGTTCAGTAAATTTCACAACATTTTTCTTTGCATCACGTCTTTGTGGATAATGTAGATTGGGGGCACTTTACTTATTTTAGAGTCTGAATATAGAAAGCTAGAGAACATCAGTATAACATTTCCTCGGGCTCATTAATGCTTTAGATTGGAAGAATCTTCTCTTCTGTGGACTGGTGAATGACCTTCCAATTAAAATATTTTAATGGTATGTCAGTAAGTGCTGAATAAACCTTGTGCATCCTGAGCTGTTTTATCTGCGCAAACATTACACCGAGAACAATAATTAGCAATGTACAAAGATATTACACAAGTTATGGATCCAAAAAATACACTCTCCCTTGAAGGTTTATCCCTGCAGTGTAATTGCCCCAACATCGGGAACATTTTTCCTGCAGCTAACCTGTCCAATCCTTTAAGAATTTTACATGTTTTTATAAGAAACCGACACGGTGGCGCAGCGGTAGAGTTGCTGCCTTACAGCGAATGCAGCGCCGTAGACTCAGGTTCGATCCTGACTACGGGCGCCGTCTGTACGGAGTTTGTACGTTCTCCCCGTGACCTGCGTGGGTTTTCTCCGAGATCTTCGGTTTCCTCCCACACTCCAAAGACGTACAGGTATGTAGGTTAATTGACTGGGTAAATGTAAAAAAATTGTCCCTAGTGTTAATGTGCGGGGATTGCTGGGCGGCGCGGACTTGGTGGGCCGAAGGGCCTGTTTCCGCGCTGTATCTCTAAATCTAAATCTAAAAATCTAAAAAAGATCCCCTCTTATCCTTCTAAATTTCAGTGCATACAAGCCCAGTCGACCCATTCTTTCATCATATGTCAGTCCTGCCATCCCGGGAATTAACCTGGTGAACCTATGCTGCACTCCCTCATAGCAAGAATGTCCTTCCTCAAATTAGGAGACCAAAATTGCACACATTACTCCAGGTGCGGTCTCACCAGGACCCTGTACAACTGCAGTAGGACCTCCTTGCTCCTAAACTCAAATCCTCTCGCAATGAAGGCCAACATGCCATTAGCTTTCTTCACTGCCTGCTGTACCTGCATGCTTACTTTCAGTGACTGATGTACAAGTGCACCCAGGTCTCATTGCACCTCTCCTTTTCCTAATCTGACACCATTCAGATAATAATCTGCTGTCCTCTTCTTGCCACCAAAGTGGATAACCTCATAACCTCAGTTCAGATCTTACATATGTCTGTTCTATTTTTCCCATTTTAATTTGTATCCTGAGCTCCTACTAAGGTGTAATATCCTCGATTCAAGCAGGTAAGCACATAAACATACAAAAGTTTTTTAAAAGTAAAAGGAAAATTATGTTCATGTTCATGTTCACGTAAAGTTAGAAATTTACCAACATCTGTTTACTTTCAAATTTCACGCCTAACATTACTCTCTTTTCTCTACAAAAGTATCAGTATGACACCTAAAGCACAAAGAGTTGATTGGTAAGGATATCAGGGGTTATGGGGAGAAGGTTGAAAAATGGGGTTGAGAGGGAAAGATAGATCAGCCATGATTGAATGGTGGAGTCGACTTGATGGCCCGAATAACCTAATTCTGCTCCTAGAACTTATGAACTGAGAGCTGGAGTAACTCAGTGGGTCAGGCAGCATCTCTGAAGGACATGGATATGCGACATTTCGGGGTGGGACCCTTCTTCAGGCTGTTTATAAACGAATTGGACTTTGAAGATTTTATTGTATAGATTAGAGTCAGTACAATTTAATTTGAACTGCAGAATAATATGACAAGTTTCATAAGCAATTTCAATCCAACTTGTGTCCAAAATTATCTATCCAAAAATTGATATGAACGAAGTAACTCTGGTCCCAACACAGATCAGATGAGATGTCCTTGTACCTTACAAGATGCTGACAGATATTCAGGCTTACGTTTTCCTACATCGTGTACTGTAAATTCAGATGTCTTTTGATTTTCTTATTGATGTCTGGCAGCAGCCCAGCCTGTTGAAAATCACGGCTGTTTGGTTACAGCTTAGTGTACAAAATTAACGGATACAAAATGGTAACAATCATATTATTGTTGTAAATTTTAGAACTTTGATGTTGGAAAAACATACAAGAAAAAAGTGATGCTAATAAATGCTTCATATGGCATCACCTACTGTAAACTGATTGACATCAGTGATCACGTGAAAGACTTCATTGAAATAGAGTGAGTATTATATAAAACCAAGAGAATGTTTCATCACTTTTAAGCAGAGATATGAAATTAAGACTATTTTTGAGACAAAATTGTAATAGATCTGCCAAAGGAAGTAATTGAGGCAGGTACAATAACAACATTTAAAAGCCATTTGGACAGGTAATTCATAGGAAAGGTTGAGATGGATATCGGCCAAATGTGAGCAAATGGGACCAGCATGGGGCATCTTAGTCAGTATGAACAAGTTGGGCCGAAGGACTGTATGACTCTATGACTCTATAACTCTATAAAGACGACAAGGTTTGTAGGTTAATTTGCTTCGTATAAATGTAAATTGTCCCTACTGTGTGTAGGATAGTGTTAATGTGCGGGAATCTCTGGTCGGTGCGGACTCAGTGGGCCGAAGAGCCTGTTTCCGCACTGTATCTAAACTAAACTAAACTAAACTGCCTTATTCTACAGGATGAGACTGGGTATCTTTAACACATTTTCAAGAATCTACAGCTGACCAGGGATAACTAAAAAAAAAAGTATCTACAGATGCTGGTTTGTACCACAGAGGAATAACTCAGCAGGTCAACATCACTGGAGAAAAGGGATGGTTGACATTTCGGGTCAGGACCCTTCTGCAGACTGAAAGTAAGGGGTGATGGGGGCATCCAGGTCTTCAACCCCCCCCACCCTCTACTTTCAGACTGAGAAAAGGTCCTGTCCCGAAACGTCACCCATCCTTTCTCTTCAGAGATGCTGCCTGACCCGCTGAGTAATTTGTGCCTATCTATGGTATAGACCAGCATCTACAGTTCCTGGTTTCTGCTCAATGTTCATACTATTGGGTTGTAAGGTACCCAAGCGGAATATGAGCTGCTGTTCCTCCAGTTTGCATATGGCCTCACTCAGGCTAATAATTCAGTGATAACTGAAGCCTGATCTGCAAGAGAATAATCCTGATGACTTATGCCAGGTATTCCGTACCCTGCATTGCTCTGTGTTGGAAATCGGGGGGAAAAGCACAGTAAACATCGGGAACATTCAATAAGTCAGGCAGCATCTATGGAAAAATGAATAGATTTAACATTTCAGGTCAAAAATCATTCATCAGAACTGGAGAAGAGAGAGGGATGAAGGGTCCCAGTACTAACTTCCCATTTCCATAGATGCTGCCTGACCATCTGGGTGTTCCCAGCACTGTGTGTCACCATCAGATCAAGTGAGCCTCATGTGCCATTGTGATTACGTTCCTACACATTAAGGTTAAAATCATCCCCTTTATCCCAGCATGGAAATGTATTATTGGTTTAAGTCTAGATGGTTATAGTGTGACGCCATAAAGGGTCAATAGAACTCTTAAAGGTGAGTGTAGGGCCAAGGAGATAATGTCTTCCATGGACCTATTGTGACCCTTCACTCATCCCTGGGGGTTCAGTGTTGAGGTGGATAGAGAATTGGTTGGCGGACAGGAAGCAGAGAGTAGGAATAAATGGGTCCTTTTCGGAATGGCAGGCAGTGACTAGTGGGGTACCGCAAGGCTCAGTGCTGGGACCCCATTTATTTACAATATATATTAATGATTTGGACGAGGGAATTGAATGCAACATCTCTAAGTTTGCGGATGACATGAAGCTGGGTGGCAGTGTTAGCTGCGAGGACGATGCTAGGAGGCTGCAGAGTGACTTGGATAGATTAGGAGAGTGGGCAAATGCATGGCAGATGCAATATAATGTGGATAAATGTGAGGTTATCCACTTTGGCGGCAAGAACAGGAAAGCAGAGTATTACCTGAATGGTGGCCAATTAGGAAAAGGGGAGATGCAACGTGACCTGGGTGTCATGGTGCACCAGTCATTGAAAGCAAGCGTGCAGGTGCAGCAGGCAGTGAAGAAAGCAAATGGTATGTTAGCATTCATAGCAAGAGGATTTGAGTATAGGAGCAGGGAGGTTCTGCTGCAGTTGTACAGGGCCTTGGTGAGACCGCACCTGGAGTATTGTGTACAGTTTTGGTCTCCTAATCTGAGGAAAGACATTCTAGCCTTAGAGGGAGTACAGAGAAGGTTCACCAGATTGATCCCTGGGATGGCAGGACTTTCATATGAAGAAAGACTGGATAGGCTAGGCTTATACTCGCTGGAATTTAGAAGACTGAGGGGGGATCTTATTGAAGCATTTAAAATTCTTAAGGGGTTGGAGAGGCTAGATGCGGGAAGATTGTTCCCGATGTTGGGGAAGTCCAGAACCGGGGGTCACAGCTTAAGGATAAGGGGGAAGTCTTTTAGGACCAAGATGAGAAAACATTTCTTCACACAGAGAGTGGTGAGTCTGTGGAATTCTCTGCCACAGAAGGTAGTTAGGCCAGTTCATTGGCTATATTTAAGAGGGAGTTAGATGTGGCCCTTGTGGCTAAAGGGATCAGGGGGTATGGAGAGAAGGCAGGTACAGGTTACTGAGCTGGATGATCAGCCATGATCATATTGAAGGGCCGAATGGCCTACTCCTGCACCTATTTTCTATGTTTCTATGTTTCTATAAAATGCTGGAGTATCTCGGTGAGTCAGGCAGTATCTCTGGAGAACATGGATAAGTGACATTTCAGGTCTCCTTCAGTATGAAGAAGAGTCCCGACACGAAACATCACCTATCCATATTCTCTAAGGATGCTGCTTGCTAAACCACCATGTGAAGGAAGGGATAAGAGCAGGGTGACTTGGGTGGTGGGGGGAAATGTGCGCACACTGGGGTAGAAGTGCACAGAGGAAAGAGAGGGAGGGTAGGGGACGTATCACTTGAAATTGGAGGAGAAGTTCAAGCTAGTTGTCCAACCCATCCAGCATCCTGATTATTTGTTTCAGCAGTTGTCGATCATTTCAAATCTTGCTGCTCCTTCCTTGTGGCAGTGTGACAGACCTTATAACTAACTCAAACACACACCAAAATAAATCAACAAATAAATTAACACTGACAACCATTTCTAAATTGTTTTCAGATACTGTGTGACAACTAGCGAATGTTTACTGGTGATTTGTGTGGATGGAATGGGTAGAGAATGTACAACATCATAGGTGTGGGAAATGTATGGAGTGGTTTGGTCAGGGGTTGCAGCACACAATGAATGCTTGTAGTTGGGTCACAAGAAACTACAGATGCTGGAATTGTGAGCAAGACACGGTGTTAGAGGAACTCAGCAGGGCAGGCAGCATCTGAGGAGAGAATCGACAGATGACGTTTCAGTTGGGACTCTTCTTCAGATTTCAGTCTGATCCCTCCACAGATGCTGCCTGACCTGGTGAGTTCCTCCAGCACTTTGTTTTTTGCTCCAGATTGTAATTAAGAGTAGATTTACAATTATGTCTACAGACATGGAAGTTAAGTGCGTGTAAGCTGGGGGGAACAATATTTGTAGCACTGCCCAATGTCATTCACACTCCCATTATTTTTGTAATAATCCATATGCACCTCTGTGCCTCATTACATCAGGAACAACCTGCTGGCATTCTTCTTAGCCATGATCACAGTGGAAAGAGTTTGAAAGCTGAGAAAAAGTTAACAAGAGTGTTCACCTTTGTTCTCAAAGCCAATTATTTAGTATTGGTTTTAAACAAACCTGTTTTTCATTGTGATGAAACACATCAAATAAAGCTTCCCAATGCATCACATTTTTACTCCTAGATTCAAGCCTCCTGGCCCAGTTTCGGCTGGTATGTCCTGTGAGATGACAGTAATTTTCCAACCCATGGTAAGAAGTAATGTGCATTTAATATATATATTAAATAAGTTGCATTCACCAGTCATAATAAAATGAATCACTGGAATGTTTTCTCCAGGTAAGTTCATAACTAATTCTATTCTATGACGTTGCTGCAAACATTTCTCCAGAAATGCCCCAACTGAAAGCATTTATCATTGAGCAGGTCACAAACATATTGTTGAATTCGTTACGCTGTGTGATCTGAAGTAAGAGTGAGAGGACAGTGCCAATAATACATGTACTGGGTGTCGATAAGTCTTATGACATTCACAGAGTGCATGTTTACAGGAAAATAATTTCTTGTGGAGATGCTCAATTGTTTTGGTCTGTTTTTTATTGGTTTGACCTTAATGGATTTAGAGACAGATTTATCCACAAACTAATCCAAAATATTCTGTTTACCTTGTGAAATGTTTCCTTTCTGTTCAATTACTAAATGTAGGACTAACTAACTACACATATGTTAAATGATCTTTGAACACATTATATCAAAGAACATTAAAGAAAGAATGAATATTCAAAGACATGGAAATAGCCACATAGATTAAGAACATAATTTGGTACGTTTGTGCAGTGATGAACTGTGACAGCAATTCAAATAATTTCTATAATTGTTTTTAAATAATTTAATATTGTGATGGCAACTGTCCCAATTAGGACTTGCATATAATAAGTTAGTGATTAAATGTACCTTTAAACTAATTTGCATTATCTAATTTATCTCATCCTGTGTTTATATATTGCCAGACACATCTTTGAAATGTTCCAAAGCATTGAATTAAATTGGAAGACTTTTTATGCTTCAGAGAATTTGAGATATCAGGCAAGGTCTTCCATGAAGAACAACACAGTTTATTTGTTTAATTTCCCTGCCATTTCCTTTTCTTCTTGCTTCCAACCACAAAGGTAGCCACATTAACTGTTGCTGATCTTTTTTCCTCTTTCTGCATGTTTCCACACACACACACACACACACACACACACACACACACACACACGCACTAATATGATTTAATAGGCAGCTGAGGTGAGTTTAAGGCAGGTAAACTAATGACAAAAACTGGCAGCAGCAGATTTTAAACGAAACATAAGTGTTTAAAGAGGGGAATGGAAAAATATTTCTAAAGTAGCAGTTGTTGGAGAAAACCGTTAAATAAAAATTGAAATGTTTAAATCTTTGAGGATTTATTTTATGTTTGAACACAGCAAAATGTGGATCTTGAAGGAGAAATAATGTTCCAGGCTCAAATAGGACCCTTTACCGTTCCGCTAAAATGCACAACTAAGAAATGTGACGTAAGTTTTGGCACAAAATATTTGCATTTAAAGAAATACATTTCTATGTACTTTGTAAAGTGATGTTCGAGCATGGATTGAAGAATGACTTTTTATTGGTTCATGCAGCTTTCTGTGGATAGAACACTTGTTGATTTTGGGCCTCACGTTATCGGTGAAATGATTACACAGACCATAACTCTGACCAATCGTGGAGCGCAGGGCAGTCTATTTGAGTTTATACAAATGGATTTCACTTCATCGGCACAGATGGAGGAGGTAAGCATCCTCGGTCTGAAGAAGGGTCTCGACCCGAAACGTCATCCATTCCTTCTCTGCCTGTCCCGCTGAGTTACTCTGGCATTTTGTGTCAATCTCAGGTGATATAAAAGTTCCTTCAATGTCTGGCTGCCATACCAAGTGTCAAAAGAATGATGCTGATCAGTTTGTTAACAGTACAGAACGGGGAACAGGCCCTTCAGCTCACACTGTCAGTGCTCAACATGAGGTCAACCTAAACTAATCTCCTCTGCCTGCACGTGATCAATATTCATCCATTCCCTGAATATTCATTCGTTTGCCTAAAAGCCTCTTTAAACATCAGAGATGCAGCACGAAAACAGGCCCTTCAGCCTACTGAGTCCTCACCCCTTACACTAGCACTACCCTAAACACTGGGGAGAATTTACAATTTTACAGAAACCAATTAACCTACAAACCTGCATGTTTTTGGAGTGTGGGAGGAAACGGGAACACCTGGAGAAAACTCGCACGATCACAGAGGGAACGTACAAACTCCATAGACAACACCCGTAGTTTGGATTGAACCTGGGTCTCTGGCGCTGTAAGGCGGCAACTCTACCGCTGCGCAACTATGCCGCTTAGTTACTATCATCGTACCTACTTCCACCATCACCCTTTGTTCCGTATCCCTCTATTTTCCACCTATTCATGTGCCTGTCTAAATTACTCTTAAACATTGCTATGTGGTGCATTCAAGGCACCCACCACACTGTGTAAAAAAAAAATTGCTACGTTCATCCCCTTTAAACTTTCTGTGTTTGTCCAACTTGCCCTTCACCACTGCTAATCCAGGCAGCATTCTGGTAAACCTCTTCTGCACCCTCTCCAAAGCCTCCACATCTTCCTGTAATGGGGTGACCAGAACTGCACACAATACTCCAGATGCAGTCGAACAAAAATTTTGTAAAGCTGCAACCTGCCTTCCTGACTCTGATGATGGTTTGAATTGCTTTTGAATGTATGCAAAGTGATATTTATTCATTCATATCAGAAGCTTGAATGTAAACCTCATTTGGTGATATTGAATAGTTAGTATGTAACAGATGTAGAAAAACATTCAGCCATGGCTTCACCGTGAATGTAGAACTCGTTCTGGTGTCACTGGACCTGTCCTTAACTGACATTTGAATGCATTTGGTCTAAATATCAGGGGGGAAATATTACTGTGACAACTATTTAGAATGAAGTTGAAGTCAAACTTTATCCTCCATCAAAGTACTTCCGTTGTGCTAATGGGTGAACATCAAACATTCCCATACCAGACAGCTCACGGTCTTGTGACAGGCAAACAAGATGATGATCAAAAGGAAATATTGTCAATTAATTATCACGGCTGTGATCTTTTGGATTACAAAGTAAGGAGTGACGAGAGAAAACTTGAGCAACTGGCTGAGTTATAGATTTGCAGTACATTCTAGGTAATAAATTCTCCGGCCAGATAGAGTGAAAATTTTGAGATATTTGCAAATGAACTACAAGTAGATTGAAGAGAGAGAGAAAGAGAGAAAGAGAAATGAGAGAGAAAGAGAAATGGGTGGTGAACGGGAATTTATATAGCATAGGTTAAGAGTTAAAGCTGTCAAGTTCAGAGATACAGTGCAGAAACAGGCCCTTTGCCCCACCGAGTCCACGCTGACCAGCAATCCCCGTACACTAATACTATCCTAAACACTAACATTGTTGTGATATTTTATATCATACTTTTGTTTTTTTCAAGTAAGATCTTAACCATTTATTTCTATACATGTTACTTTACTTGTAGCATTGTAACAGGAAAGATTCATACCTTTGCTGCTTTTATGAGACGATTGAACCTCTTCCCCAGTACTTAGCTTACTCAAGATGTTCTGCATTGACCTTTTCATCCAGGTCTGGATCATGCCAAGGGACTGTAAAATGGGCTCCAGAGAACGCTAACTCCTTCCTTGTTTCTTTCCACTGCATTCTTTGGGAGTGCACTGAAAACCGAGGGGAAACACTTCAAATTATTTGACTGTGACATATAAAAGCAGTCAGGCAAGCTCACTTGAAGTTGAAGAGAAGCAGACTCATTTCAAACAGGCCTGGAAGACAATTATTCATATCCCAGTAAGAATGAAATGTTTGCCTGATGAGAAATCATTAACCAGTTTAGAGTCTACTCATGGAAAGTTAGAACAGTAAGAGGTGATCTTTTGAAGCATATAATATTTAAAGGTAGTGTAGGAAAATAACTGCAGATGCTGGTACAAATCGAAGGTATTTATTCACAAAATGCTGGAGTAAGTCACTAGGTCAGGCAGCATCTCAGGAGAGAAGGAATGGGTGTCGTTTCGGGTCGAGAACCTTCTTCAGACTGATGAATAAGATTTAAAGGTAGTTCGGCAGGGTGAATGTTTAGATGATATTTTCTACCTTGAGGGAATCCAGAAGGTTTCTGAATAAGAATGGGCCATTTGAAATGATGATCAGAAAGAATTTCTTCTTTTGTGGGCTCATGAATCTTTTGACTTCTGAAGCTTAGAGAATTACCGAGCCTGAGTTCTTGAATGCAATGAAGATTGAAATCGATTTTTGTTCTAATGGATTATGGAGAACAAGTACTAAACTAGAATTGAGGTTAAGATCAGGTCAGATTAGCCATAAATGTCAGGGCAAGCTTGGGCGATGACATGCCTTGTCTTACAGAACTGTTCATATTCACACTAACTATTGTATAATATGCCTTTATTGTTTTTTTTAGCCCAGAGCGGAATACTCTATTTCAGCATCGAAGAAAAATAGTAAGTTGTTTGGTTCTGAAATGGTTTTTATCTGACCAACCTCCTTCATGAAAGAATTTCATCAATCATTTGATTAGTGAACAGGATGCTCTTGCACACAAAGGCGACTAGCTACCTACAATGGGACCGATCTGCATACACCACATGTTCGATGCTGCTGTCTCGATGCACTATCGTATTCACACAGACAGAAGGCATGAGCTTCAATTGCAGGAGCAGGGCCAGTGTGGTTACTGGAGTTTTTTTTAAGTGCTGGAGGAACTCAGCAGGCCAGACAGCATCTGTAGAGGGAAATGGACAGATGATGTTTCAGGTCGGGACCCTTCTTCAGACCAATGGAGTAGTGGAGAGAAAGCTGGAAAACATCTTAATGTAGAAACAAAAAATTGCAGATGCTGGTTAATACACAAAAGGACACAAAATGCTGGAGTAACTCAGCAGGTCAGGCAGATTCTGGAAAACATGGATATGTGATATTTTGGATCGAGATCCTTCATCAGACTTAGTCTTAAGTCTTAAGTTATTTTCCAGCATTCTCCCTCTACTCCAATCTTCACTTTTCCAGATGTCTGCCCCTTACTCCATTCAGCACATATTCATGAGTCAAGAAAGTCTTTCATTTGAACAATGAAATTCTTACCTGTTGCAGCTTTGCAGGCCCAATAACCCACAAATAAATATATAATAATCTATAGTACATTAAATGAGCAATACTACGTAACCAGACCATCATAGTGCAAAACCAATGTCCGTAGTGAAACCAAGATAAAATCCACTGTAAATCATGGTTGCTGAGGTAATGGTTACTGCTGTCCAGTATGGTTTAAGAGCATGATAGTTGCTGAGAAGAAGTTATTCACCAATGTTTCTACATTTTATTTTTAAAAAGAGGACGCAGTTATGTGGCATCTTTCATGTCTCCTTTTAGGACAACCATAAGTAGTCTACAGCCACATCTTTACATGGAGATTTACACTATACACAGACTCCATGTGTAATCAAACCAAGGAACAATGAATGTTTGATGTGTCTTTTCTGTTTCTCACTTTTATCAATTTAGAAACAGATTCCAGATTTTAGTTTATGAACTTATGAACTTGTTTCTAGTTAATGACTTGCATTGTTTCCTCTGCAACTATGCTCACTATGCTTACTCTTCTCTAGAATGCACTACTTTATATGTATTTATATTCAAATTAATGGATCAATTACAAACACTGTTTAATGTTATTAATTCACTCTCATATTTATTTGAATTTTCAGACCAGGAAAGGGATTTGTTTGAGATTGATTTTCCAGTTTCCAATGAGATCAAAATTGGCCAGGTAGGATCAGTCATAATGATGGTGAGATGAACTGAATTCTCATGTATTTGTGTGGATTTCTATGCTGGACGGAGCTAATGGGATTTACTTTCAGCAAGCACAATTTAAAGCAGAGTCTGGATATTTATTGAAAACACAATTAAAAGGAAAAGTGATCTAGCAAGTAATTTAAAAAAACCATTTGCAGGGAAACTGAGCATTAAAGTAATAAAAATAAAGAGACAGAGCTAAACTGATAGGAATCATTAACTTGGCCTCGAAAAAGAATAGAGCACTCAGTACATCTGCACAGTGGGAAGCATTCAAAGAAGAAACAGTAAGAGTTCAGGGTCAGTATGTCCCTGTCAGGAAAAAAGCCAAGGGAAGACACAAAATGCTGGAGTAACTCAGCAGAAAGGCAGCATCTCTTGAGAGAAGGAATGGGTGACGTTTTGGGTCGAGACACTTCTTCAGTCTGTATTATGTGCAGTTCTGCATAATAAGAGTATTGTGTGCAGTTCTGATTTAGGGTAAGGGGTTAGTGATTCAGAGGGGTTCTGAGGGGATCCTTTTTCACCCAAAAAGTATCTGGAGTACACAGAGTGGTGGAAGCACAGTTGCTGACAGCATTTATCAGCATAGATGGACAGTTGGATCACCTAGGCATTTAAAGCTCTGGGCCAAATGCTGAAAAGTAGGAGTGATTACGAACAGATCCCACTGATTGGCATGGACATGTTAGGCCGAAGTACCTGGTTCAATGCTGTATGACTCCATAGCTCTGTCTATTGTACATGGTGAAAGGATTGGTAAGATATCCTGATTATTTGGCCAAAAGGGATAAGAAAAGGAGTTCCAATATTGTATGAAAGATTGCTTTATAAGTTCATGATAAATTTCCAAACAAAGATCAAATGATGGAGAATGAACCAGACCCATAAGAAAGATCAAAATAGGCAATAGTGACCATAATATAACATTTTAAATAACTGAGAAATTATTTACATGAAAGGTAAAGATTAGAAAAGGGTTGATTTGAAAAGGCTGATAGCGGGACCAATATAAAATAAAATGAATGGACATGATATATAGAATAACAATGGAAAATATTTAACATCATGTCCACCAATAATAGATATTATACTATAAAAAGAATAAACTATTATCCATTGAGGCAATAATTAGGTACCGAAAGAGTGATGGACCTTGTAGATGGAGAGTACAGGACAAGGAGAATATGAATAGACTTGGACAGAAATGAACAAAATGAAAGCAAAAAGGACCATTCAAATTAAATTACTCGGAACATGATACAAAATAAGGAAAGTCAGATTGCAACAGGGTGGCGAGAACAAATAACATAGTCATACAGGAGAAGGGGGAAAAAGGGGGGTTGAGGGGGGATGGAGTGGATGAGTATCGTCAGTTGGGGGAGGGTTGCTGGGCCCTCAGGAGAGGTCCTGGGGTGTGCAGTAGCAAGTTTCGTTCAAATTGGTGTTATGTTTTAAAGGTTTTTGACATTTTACACTTTAATAAATCCCTTAAATCCCTTTTCCACTTGCCGTGCCCAAGATGGCCACCGGGGGTGGGATCCGCCCAGGGACCCGCCCGAGTGACGGGAGTGACGGCCAATGAAGAGGGGGGGGAGGAGAGTGGAAGAGGTGGGGCCCGCTGCGATGGCCGCCCGGGGCCGGGGTGAGTGGCTCCCTCAGGAGAGGTTTGGACCCAATGGGTCCACCCTATTCTAGTATCCCTCTAAACTTGTCCTATCCATGTACCTATCTAACTGCTTCTTAAACGTTGCGATAGTCCATGCCTCAACTACCTCCTCCAGCAGTTCATTCCATACCCCCACTACCCTTTGCGTGAAAGTTACCCCTCAGATTTCTATAAAATCTTTCTCCCATCACCGTAAACCTGTGCCCCTGGTTCTCGATTCCCCCACTCTGGGAAAGAGAATCTGTGCATCCGCCCAATCTATTCCTCTCATTATTTTATACACCTCTATAAGATCACCACTCATCCTCCTGCATTCCATGGAATAGAGTCCCAGCCTGCTCAATCTTTGCTTATAGCTGAGACCCTTGAGGCCTGGCAACATCCTTGTAAATCTTCTCTGCACTATTTCCACTTTGACAACAACTTTCCTACAACATGATGCCCTGAACTGAACACAATTCTCTGAATGTGGCCTCATCAAAGTCTTATATAGCTGCAACATGACATCCCAATTTCTGTACTCAAAACTTTGACTGATGGAGGCCAATGTGCCAAAAGCCTTTTTGTCCACCCCATTTACCTGTGATGTCACCTTCAGGGAACTTGGAGAGAATAAATCTCTATCCCAGCCAAATCGTACCTGGAGTTTTGAAGAATCTAGAGACGAGTTGGCAGAACCATTGTTACATGTATTTAATCATGTTTTAGCAGAAGCTGCCGTTCTTGATGACTGGTAGTGAACACACTTCAAGGTTTGAAAGTTAGAGGAAAGATGTATAATTCAAAGAGGCAGAAGGGGAATCCTGAAGTCCATTGCTGGAATCGCAATCTGGATTCATATTTTCAATTTATAATCTAAAGTACAATTTTTAAGTTTGAAGAAAGTGCCAAGTGGGAGGGATGCTCAACAATGGGGAATATCAAAATCCAAAATACAAGTGGCATTTAAAAAAAGTTTTACTTTTTGAGATATACTTGGAAAATATAGTTCTGTTGTAACCTGCAGGACTGCCACTCTGAAATAATCTCCAATGAAATCTAGATCTGCCACGCAGTTATACTTGAGCAGATAACTACACTTTACACAAGATAATTTTACCCTGTTTGAAGAAGGATCCTGACCCAAAACGTCACCTATCAATGTTCTCCAGAGATGCTGCTTGACCTGCTGAGCATTTTGTGTTTTTCTTTGGTAAACCAGCATTGGCAGATCCTTGTTTTTACATCACTCTGTTTTATGTTGGTTTCCCTGCAGGCATATTTGACAAATTTTCTGTTGTTTAATGTACCTATTTGCTTTTATTCCTTCGAAAAAGAAGCCATCATCCCATCATGCTCTATGCTTATGCCAAGGCATTTAGCATGTCATGATATCACCATTCGACACTGTCGTGTGGTTCGAGCTGAGCTCATTCCCCGTGATTGTGCATCATTTGATGCAGGTGAAATGAGGGCGGAGCAACAAATATTAGCAATTAGTGGCAAGGGAAAACAGTCATGGATGACTGACAGCTCTAAGAAGCACCAGGTTTTCATGCAGAGTATGTGAAGAACAGTAATTCAATGCCAAGGGAAAGATGGCCAAGCACGCTGTGTAGCCGGCCCGCCGGCCTCACCATCTGCTTCTGGCCCTCTACCTCCCACAGTGCCCACAGCATACTCTTTTTATGGCACAACAAGCTGGTAGATGGTCGATCTGCTAAGGTTTAAACCATCACGTGCTTCCCTGTTCTGCAAGAGGGAGGGAGTGTGTTTCTGCAGATGAGAGCCGGACCTGATTGTGAATGAACCTGAGATCATTCCCATTTCTCATAGAAACACTAAGTCTACCATGATCGCCTAGAACAATCGTGATCACCTGAAGGGTTCAGAGAGGAGAATCCCACACATGTTTTCACCAAATTGTCCAATGTTGTAATTTTATTATTTTAGGATCTTTTAATTAATTGCTACCAGTTCATTGGTTACACGAATTAAACAAGTACAGGCCATTTGGCCGACGATGTTCTATAGAGATAGTCATAGAGTTATAGCACTGTAATTTACAGAAACAGACTCTACCTGTTCATGCCAACTAAATCTCATTGGTCAAATAATGCAGTCTTTGGAGTAAAGGTTCCTTACCTATGCATCTGGATTTTCATTGGAGTAAGACTTTATTGTGCTGTGTGTGCATGATGGCTACCTAAGAATAAAATGTAGTACTTTAGAAATGTATTCCTTGCTGTAAAGTATTTAACAAACTTGAGTCAGGTCAGTTTGACCCTTCCCATAAAGGGTCTTGCGAAGGATTGGCAACAAAGGCTAAATAAGAACATCAATGATAACATGAATATTTTTAATTATTCAATCACAACTCTAACATAATTGTCAATGTTTTGTTAATCTTTTGCAGTTGCTTGCAATACCAATGGTGATAAATGGACAGTATTCTATCAAGTAATACCTGAAATCTCCAAATTAACTTTGTAGCTAGCTTTTGTTGCTGGAATTCATCAAGTGTTCTTCTGTTTTATTGAATTCCTTTAGGTCACAAAGAATATGATTGGGCCATTTTCTTCAATCAAATTACCAATAATCTTTCTGCCTCTAGTCCCTGGCATTGTTCATGCAAATCTTGAGTTTGTATTTGCTTATGGAGCCTACAGAAATGTAAGTCATGTCATCAAAAGCAGCAGTTTAGTTTCCTGCTTGGCTCAACATGTCTCTGAATCAGAAGGCAGTGCATTCACTTTCCACAATGGGCAGACATATTTTCTAGATGCTCATTGAAATGTGGCCTTTAGCCTATGCTCCAATATAATAGAAGCTTCTATAAATATAGTGTCTTGAATATTCCATAAACGTAGTGCCTTGAATGTAATGAAAATTTCTCAGCGCATCCTAATAAATACACTTAATTCCTTAAACCAAGGGACTGTGGACTGGTCCAGGTTGTTATTCCAGGATTAGATTATTATTTTCTGTTAGCCAGAGTGCCTTGTATACCTCCATGGCTATTACTAAGGGGAGTACTGTGGAGTATTTTAAACATAAGATTTCTCCCATCCTTCCTTCACTCAATATCTGGAGTAATGCAAGAATTATCCATTCAGATGCTCAGCCATTGAATGTATTGAAGGCTACGATCAATGGATGTCTATGGGCCATCAAGGAAAATGGGAATTGGGAGGGAAAGCGGAATTGTGGTTGAGGATCAGTGGTGATTTGTTGAATGATGGAGCAGACTTGTTGAACCATATGGCTTATTCTTCCTTCTAGTTACCATGTTCATGTGTTTACTTTTCTGTCCAAGGTATTCTGGTTTCCCAGAATCATCCAGTACTAACTCACAGACTATGGGTGATTACAAAATTCATTCTTTTGTTTTCCTAAGAAAATTGTGCCAAATGAATCTTTATTATTTTAGGGTCTTAATTTCTATTAGTTCTTGCAAATTATACAGAAATAGGTTATTCGGCCCACAATGTCGGTGCCGAACATGATGCCAATTTAAACTTTAACAAAGAACATATTATGAACGGCGTGCAGCGTAGGTTCACTAGGTTAATTCCCGGAATGGCGGGACTGTCGTATGTTGAAAGGCTGGAGCAATTAGGTTTGTATACACTGGAATTTAGAAGGATGAGGGGGGATCTTATTGAAACATATAAGATAATTAGGGGATTGGACACATTAGAGGCAGGAAACATGTTCCCAATGTTGGGGGAGTCCAGAACAAGGGGCCACAGTTTAAGAATAAGGGGTAGGCCATTTAGAACGGAGATGAGGAAGAACTTTTTCAGTCAGAGAGTGGTGAAGGTGTGGAATTCTCTGCCTCAGAAGGCAGTGGAGGCCAGTTCATTGGATGCTTTCAAGAGAGAGCTGGATAGAGCTCTTAAGGATAGCGGAGTGAGGGGGTATGGGGAGAAGGCAGGAACGGGGTACTGATTGAGAGTGATCAGCCATGATCGCATTGAATGGCGGTGCTGGCTCGAAGGGCTGAATGGCCTACTCCTGCACCTATTGTCTATTGTCTATAAGAAATATGGTTGAGGCAACAGTCAAATTGGAGGAACCTCCTATTGCACTGGGGTAGTTTGCAACCCAGCGGGATGAACATTGAATTTTCTAATTTTAAGTAACTTCTACTTATACTCTCCCCCCCCTCCCCCATTTCACCCTTCCTCCACCCTAGTCATTTTACCAGTTCCATAGTTATCCACATTGTTTCCCTCTTGAGATCACATATTCCCTAGCCAACAATGGGCTGACCAGCCACCGCTTGCCTGAGGTCGTTTGTGGCCAGCCTTGATTGGTCCTGATCTTTTCTTGCCTCCAGCTCTTCATCCCCCCCCCCCCCCCCTCCACTATACCCCCTACTTTCTTGAGTAAGTAGATGGGTCTGAAAATGTGTCCTGTCCCGAAACATCACCCATCCTTTTTCTCCAGCATCTGCAGTTCTTTGTTTCTACTCTGTAAAAAAAACTTGCCTCACACATTAATGAGTTTGGAGTATCTGCAGATGGAGTATTTGTCATATTATGAAGAGATGGATTCCTGAGTTGCTGTCTTCTCAGGACTACTGCAAACCCAATTTATTAACACCGTGCTCAATAGTTTATGATAAATGAAATATTATTATAAAATCTGTAAGAAGTAAGACTCGGGAATATTGATGGGTTGCTGTACCGATCATTTAGATCTCCTTAAGAAACTATTCAGTTCCATGTGATTGTCCTTTAGCTGGTACACTGGCTATGTAAGCTGAAGGATTTCTTCTCGCACCAGCTGTCAAAAAGTGAATAAAATAGGGCAGATCACAAGTAAATATTCATTGTCACAGAATGAAAATATATAAGATGAGTTTCAATATATTTGTGTAACAAAATTCTCTTTGATTCTCATGATAGAATATTACACTGTGATCTCCACCACTAAACAATAACATGCTTGGAAGTATTGCAACTATTTAATTAAGCACAGCAGGTAATGCAGATTAACCCTGATGATTTATTTATTCTGCTCCTCAAAATAGATCGTAATTAAAGTTCAAGCAGAGGCCATTGACGTACCAGTCTGGATTTCAAATCCTAATATAGACTTGAAAATCTGCATGTATGACCGGCTTTATCAAGATGGCATTCGTGTTCACAACAGGTATGCTGATAGGAGAGAAATGGCCCTTTATGGTAGAACGCTCCTGACGTAAAGACAGTGAGGTGAAACGCAACGTGAATCTGCAAAGGTAATCCGTAGTAATTCAGGTGTAGCAGATATTTCAGAACATTATGCGTGGTAAAGGTCATTTTAAGAGGAACAACGTTATCAAGGTCTTACTGTGTCACAACACGGAAAAAGGCCAGTGAACCCATTAGAGTTATCGTCATAGGACATATGGAAACAAGCCATTTTGTGTCACATCCACGTTGACCCATTTGTACTAATCCCATTTCCCAGCACTTGGCCCGTCCCTTCCCTCCTGAAGCTCACTTCCTAAATGCTGTCATCAACTCAGCTTCCATGACTCTCTCAGGCAGTGCATTAGACGTACTCACCACTCTCTGGGTGCAAAAAGGTATCTCTCATATCCCCTCTGAATCTTTTTTCCCTTATCCTAAATATATGTCCTCTGTTATGGAGAAGGGTTTCTTGCAGTCTACCCTATATATGCTTTTCATAATTTTGCATACCTCAGTCATGTCCCCTCTTCTCCAGGGAGAATGGACCTACCTTCATCAGTCTCTGCCTATAAATCAAACGCTCCATCCCAGGCAATATGCTGGTGAATCTGCTCTACACCCTCTCCGTAACAATCACATGCTATCTGTCGGGAGTTTGCATGTTCTCCCTATGCCCACATGGGTTACCTCCGGGTGCTCTGGTTTCTTCCCATGCTCCAAAGGTGTGCAGGTTTGTAGGTAAATTACTTATTTTGTTGCTCTGTTTACAGTTAAGTTAGCAGACTGACAAACTTTTTTTATTATTTTAGTAGTTTGTCGGTGCAAGATAAGTAATAAAAGATTAACACAGGGAAACTTTGATCTCCAACTTCTCTTTCATCCTGATCAACTTGACTAAATTGCAATCTTGGGAAACTCTAACACTTGCCATGGCTTCCCATGGTTCCATCAATGGCTCCACAGTCTTTTACATCAATCAATGTATATCTGTTTTCAAACACGGATGACGTCTTCTGCCTTGTAATTATTCTTCAAAATTCAATCTAATATTGTAAACCATACTTCATATCTGTTAGTGAAAAGTTTCCAAAGATGATATGCACCCTTTGATGTAAAGGAACAGAAACTTTCGGAAACCTGAACAAAAACCTGAGCTTGACATCACACTTGTGCCCTCATCAGCAACAATTCCCAGGCTACATAACCATTTGATGGTCTTCTGTAATTCCATATTTTTGCACTAATCCATATATACTTCAGTAACTCTCCTTTACATTGGCTTATTGTTACAAGGGAACAGGTTCAAGGATCTGACAAGTAGAACAGAAAAAGGCTCACTCGTCTGTTTAGTTGCAAATCAGTTTTATTGGCAAGAGAGGACAAAAACAATACTTGTCTCGGTGTGCACGGGGTCCAGTTTAACAGCACCGCACCTCTCTCTCTCTCTGCCTCCATCCATGGCGCTGATCACAACTCAGCCCATCGGTGAACCCCTCTCGCTCATGCACTTGAACTAACTTCTGGCTTATTGGCTCTTGCCTTTATATAGGTAAGAAAATCAGCCGTTGAAACAACAGCCGGTAAGTCCTAGCTAATAGCACTGCTCCCAAATTCAAACTATAACTAATGGCAGGGGACTGCATCCCAGCAAGCCCCACCCCACATCCTTTGGGAACAAAGTGCTATCAGCCGCAGCATGGCGTGCAAAGCAACAGCACTCCACACGGTGCGTAAAGGTAATGCAGAGCGCTGTCGGCTTTGCGTGTGAGAATTTAAATAAAGACCTGCCGGCTGCAGCACTATGGGTACTAAATGTAGCGCTACAGGCCACAGCGCCATGGGCTTGAAACATAGCGCTATGTCCACAGCACTATGGGTCACAGACTGTTCGGGCAAATTTTTCGTATAACACTTACGTAATGTACACAAGAGTTCGATGGAAGCCTAATTAGACCTACTAATCCATTTATGCGATCTCTGGTAGCTTATTCCAACTCCATGTCCAATTTATTCTGAGTGGCTTTCATCAACATTAACGATGTTTCGACACCTCAACCTTTTTTACACAGATCTCATCCTTGTACGTGTATTTTTTTAATGGTAATCTTTGCTTCCCAGATTATCTGCATGTTGAGGATGTGGAAGGTCATTAAATGCACATATTTATCCCCTGCTCAACATTACAAGTAATCCTGTCAATATCAGATTGCTCTTTGTGGGAATCTGCCACACATAAGCGTGTTTATGAGAAGTACTATATTAGGGCACGTAAAAATCAAAAAGATGCCAGATGCTGGAAAGTTGAAACAAAAATACATAATGCATAATGCAGGTCAAGTTGTTTTCTGGAAAGAAAATTAATGTTTCAAGTGAAAAATGCTTCATCAGAGCTTTAAATGCAAGAGTTGCTTTCTTGCTATCTGTAAAAAAACACCATATATTGCAGGTAACCTTGAGCCATTAGATAATTTCAGACACTTTTTTGGTCATCTCTTTTTACAGAATCAAGAACACTGCCATGCGAAATGACACTATAATTACTGTGGATGTTGTGATGGACCCCTTGGCTTTGTCAGGCAGCTGGTACCATCTGTGGAAAAAATGAAATATTTTTTGTCAAAGCATACTAATCCTTTGCTTTTAGCAGCAACAGGGTTAAGAATTGAACATTCCAATGAATTAACTTATTTCACTTGCCACAGAAGTTGCAGATACAACAGCAACATTTGAGTGGCATTTCAACAGGCACATGAACAGGCAGCAGCGGGTGGATACCGACCAGATGCAGGCAGAATGGGTTAGTTTAATTTGGCATCATGGTCAGCAAAGATATGGTGGACCGAATGGCCTGTGCTCTGCTGATCTATGTCTGACCCGCTTATCGTCCATCATCTCCTGCTTTATTTTCATCAAAGTTATTAACGTTGACTCTTTTAAAAAAAATAGTCAACAAATATCAAATTCCTTTTCACCTATTCCTTTTTTTCCCTAACCCACTGAGTTACTCCAGCATTTTGTGTCTGCCTTTGGTGTAAACTAGCATCTGCAGTACCTTCCTACACGATATAAAATCATATTATGTCGGGGATCATTTACACAAATCTTTAGTGTGTTCCTGGTGAAAAAGGGGATGGTTTATTTGGTGCATTAGTTACACACAAGGCCACTGACGTCACTGGCCAGCCGTGCCTCTGACAATTGTCAGATCAGCTGGTAATATCTTGCGGTTTGAAGTGTTTGGAACTTATTAATAATTTAAGCCATTTAATTCAGACATACCATATGATTGTGATTAGTGAGAAAGGATTACGTCTACATGAGAGGTCGAACCATATTTTCTTGCAGTTGCTCTGGAATTTCTTACTGATGTCATATATTTGCTTCTCTTGCTGCTTCATATTTAATCAGCAACTTGACTAGTCTGAGAACTCTTTCATTAAAGGATAACTGTCCAAGTAGAAAACCCACCAACTGCCACAACAGATCAACAATAGTTCTCACTAACTCACCAGAAGGGAAGAGTCCCGACCCAAAATGTCACCCATTCTTTTTCTCCAGAGATGCGGCCTAACCCGCTGAGTTACGTCAGCACTTTGTGTCTATCTTTGGTGTACACCAGCATTTGCAGCTCTTTGTTTTTACTGTGTAAAAACACTTTCCTCACATATTAACGAGTTAATAGTATTTACACTGGAGTATTTGTCACACGTACGTGCAGCCATATTTCGGAGAGTCTGTTCTCTCCAACTCAGAGCAACCCGCTGGATTAGTAACTCATCTATTAAGTTATGTATCTACTCCCATCACTATCAGCATACTGCAGCTACTGTATATAGGGTGCACTGCAGGCACTAACCAGGGTTTTGTGATAGCACCTCTCAGTCATGCCCTAACCCTGCAGCATCTGGCAGGAGAAGGACAGCAGACCCCTGGGATACAGCCCCTGCAAATTTCCCTCCAAGACATACAGGATCCCTGTCGAGACATATTCCTCACTGCCTCTGGAATCCTTACTTAATGGAATTAATGAAACAGTCTCATCACAGGAGCTGCAGCCAACATCAGCTTTTGAAAGATGCCGAGGATGAGGAACAGCTGTCAGCCTTGCAGTGGTGTTCATATCCTGTGAATGAATAAAACCACCTCATGCCCATTCATTCCTCCCTTGCATTAGGGACAGCACAGTGGCGCAGCTGATAGAACTGCTTCCCCTTGGCGCCAGAGACCCAGGCGAGTGACCTCGTGATATCGTGACCTCACGTGCTGTCTGTGTAGTTTGTACATTCTCACTGTCACCATGTGGGTTTCCTCTGGGTGCTCCAGTTTTCTTCCACATCCCAAGGACCTGCAGTTTTGTAGATTAATTGGCCTCTATAAATTGTCCCTAGTGTGTAAGGAGTCAATGATGCGGGTGCTCCAGTTTCCTCCCGTATTCTAAAGATGTGCAGGTCTGTAGGTTATTTGGCTTCTGTAAATTGTCCCCATTGTGTAGGATAGAACTAATGCATGGATGATCATTGGTCAGCATGGACTCGGTGGGCCGAAGGGCCTGTTTCCACACTGTATCTCTAAAAAAAAAACAACTAATTATTACTAAATTTGAGTATGTTTTACTTTTATTCTTGAGGCTATTGAATGTTTGGTGACCAAGTAGTATTTTAATACTACTTGGGCATCTATGCTGTACAGATATTTATAGCAAGCAGAAAGTCATTACCGTGGCAACAAAGATCTTTTTGATAGGTGAGAGATCCTCCTGAAACACCCCTAATCACCATTGCCCATTTGACAATTCTATATGAGTTTTGGCATGCTACTGTGTGACGAGCTGGTCAGTAGCAGTTAATGGCATGTATAATGGGGCTAAGTACCTGATGAATGGCACAGATAATTATCAGTGTCTTGTGTATTTCTGAATCTGATGTTCATGTCCTGTGAGTGGTGTGAACAATGTTGGCCTTGCATTAGCAGCTTGTGCTGCCTTCACTGCAGAGAACAGCTGGCAATGGAAAGCAGGTCAATCTTCTTCAACGAATTCATCCACATTCATCTACAGTGCTCACATTTAGAGTTTAGAGTTTATAGATACAGCGTGGAAACAACCCCTTCGGCCCACCGAGTCCGTGACGACTAATGATCACCCATGCACCAGTTCTATCTATACACTACGGACAATTTACAGAAGCCAATTAACCTACAGACCTGCATGTTTTGAAATGTGGGAGGAAACCGGAGCACCCGGAGAAAACCCACGAGTCCCGTGGAGAATGTGCAAAATCCACACAGACAGCACCATTAGTTAGGATTGAACCCGTGTCTCTGCCGATGTAAGTGCAGCAACTCTGCCCCTGTGCCACTGTGTGGCCCTACCTCCAGTCAACAACTCCAGGCATTACCTGCTTTGTTGCCTGCTCGTAATTTGTTTTGTCTTCACCATTATCTATTTGATTTTCTAAATAATCATACGTACCCACAGTATATTTTATTTTATCCCTTGGAGTGCAGGGATTCATTGGAGTGGAAGGATATTGTTCCTTGGAGTGCAGGAAGTGAATGGTGTATAAAACCTTGAGGGAAATACATAGGGTGAATACACAACCTTTTTTTCATAAGGGTAGGTTAATCAAGAACTAGAGGGCATAGGTTTAAAGTGAGAGGGGAGAGATTGAATAAGAATTTGAAGGGCATATGGAACGAGCTGTCAGAGGAAGTAGTTAAGGGGATACATAATATTTAGAAGACATTTGGACAGTTGGATGGAAAAGGTTTAGAGAGATATAGACAACACACGGGCAAATGGGACTAGCGTAGATAGGGCTTCTTGGTCGGCATGGATGTGTCGGGCCGAATGGCTAGTTTGCATGCTTCAGGAGAAAATAAGCCTCCTAAGTTCTTGCATTTGTACTCTTTAAAGTTGTAAAATATTTTGCTTTTAGAATTCACTAAACCTCTAATCCACATTCTTGAATTCAAGCATACGCAAGTTAAATTGCAGTGTTTTATACAGCATACTCTGAAATTGTGCAGCAGTGTTTGTTTTTAAATATTAGTCTCAAGGCCTATGGCTAAAGCAACCACTCATATCACTTTTAAATTTCTCTAATTTTTAATTGTTAAAGACATTATAAAATTGCCATTATCCATTTATGCAGCCTAATGTCTATTCTTATTATTGTCAAAGTGTTGCATAATGTTAAGTTCATGCAATGATGATAATCATTGCCTCAGGTTGTGAGTAAGAAATATGAAGACTCGTCCAAGCGCAGTTATCAATTTTTCTCTGTGTGTGTGTGTGTGTATGTGTGTGTGTGTGTGTGTGTGTGTGTGTGTGTGTGTGTGTGTGTTGGATAGTGGATGAGTGAGTGAATGTATGTGTGTGTGTTGTTGGCGTGTATGTGTGTCTGTGTGTGTCTGTGTGTGTGTTGGTTGATGAGTATGCATGTGTTGATTGGTGGGTGTGCATGTATGTGTGTTCCATCTTAAGAAATGCATGGTTTTGCTCCCTCTCAACTTTGAAACATGTATAAAATACCTCACAATCTCCATTAGTGCTTTACAATGAAGTCACTGGTGGATTATAGAACGTATAGCATGTCAATTTGTGTTCAAAAGACTTCCATAAATAGCAGAATGATGATGATCAGAGGCAAAGCACAAAGTGCTGGAGAAACTTTAGTGGATCAGGCAGCAACTGAGGAAGGAATGGACAGATGATGATCAGATAATGCTTTTGGATGATCCTGACGAAGCCACAAGAAATGCCTCAACCAATTTATGAACTACACTATAGTAATTTGTTCCATTTCATTAACTTGGTTAAATTTATATTTGAAGCAAAAAACAAACTGCAAAGGGAGCCACCCTGGGTGGATGGGTAAAAGTGGAAATAGAGTACAGAGGGAGTGGGATGCCTGAAATTGGAAAATTCAAAGTTTGTACCATTGAGTGTGGTCTACCCAAGTGAAATGTAAGGTACAGGTCTTGTATCTACATTGGTATTTGCCTTGTGCTTTGTTTTTCCAGGGATTCCATAGCGCACCAGGTGAAGTTTGTAGTAAGCGAAGAGTTGAAAAATCATTTGGAATTTTTACCTAAAAGTAATTATATCCAAGCACACTCCAGTTTAAATTTTCAACTCAAATTTGTGCCAAGGTAAGTAAGGCTTTATCACATTAGTAAATACAAGGTGAGCCATATGGCTGAATAAAACCTACTGTACTAGAGGGGTGCATACACAACATGGGCAACAGTTTTAGAGAATTGCCAACAACTTGTATTATTGCAATTTTTCAAACATAGTAAATCGTCTGAGGCACTTTTAAGGAAAGAAAGGAGTGCACTGGAGTGTAAAGACGTATATGCAGTGTTAAGGTATGGGTGCTTAAGAACTGAGGTCAAAAACCTGACCAGAAAGGTGGGTTGAAAATAAAAGTGGAGCAATGTGGAAGTTTGGAGGGAACTGCAAGGCAAAGCCTGATGCGACTCAATGGCGATGGGGTCAGGTGCAAGGCAAAGAATTGTAGAGAACTTGACAACACCAGTGGATCAGATGGTAATAAAGGCATATGGCATGCTTGCCTTCACCAGTCATGATACTTAGTATAAAAGTTGGGAAGTTATGTTACAGCTGCGTAAAACTAGTTCAGTCGCATTT
Source organism: Rhinoraja longicauda (assembly GCF_053455715.1). Classification (NCBI taxonomy): domain Eukaryota; kingdom Metazoa; phylum Chordata; class Chondrichthyes; order Rajiformes; family Arhynchobatidae; genus Rhinoraja; species Rhinoraja longicauda. The sequence continues at coordinate 12,442,070 of NC_135982.1, forward strand.
GGAGTATTGTGTGCAGTTTTGGTTGCCAGACTACAGGAAGGATGTGAAAGCTTTGGAGAAGTTGCGAAGGTGGTTCACCGGGATATTGCCTGGATTGGAGAGTAATAGCTGTAAAGGAGGCAATGGAAACATTTGGATTGTTTTCTCTGGAGGATTGGAAGCTGAGGGATGACCTGATGGAAGTTTATAAAATGATGAGAGGCATCGATAGGGTAGATAGTCAGTCGTTTTCCTCAGAGCACAGGGCATAGATATCATGTAAGCTTGAGAAAGCTTATAGGAGATTTCCAAGACGCAAGTTTTTGTTTACACAGTGATAGGTGCCTGGAATGTGTGGCCATGGGAGGTGAGGGTCGAAGCCGATATATTTCAGAGGCATTTAGCGGACACATAAACAGGTACAGAATTGAGGAATAATGACCACCTGCTGGCAAATGGGATTGGTTTAGATTAGCGTCAAGGTCGACACAGACACGGTGGGCAAAAGTGCCTGTTCCTGTGCTGTGGTGTTCTATGTTCTATAATTTATAAATTGCTGTTGAGAGTGTAAAATAGAAAGTTTATGATAGCAACTGTAATCTGTGAATGACCTGTGGTTAACTAAGAGATGCAAGCAAGTGAAATACCGCAAAGAAATAAAAACGGCTGAGAAAAGAAATCATACAAGTAATAACTGAATTGTAAATTCGGATATAATGTTCATCAGATGACTCTCAAAGACAAATAATGTACCATGAAAACTATTTTGCTTTGTCTTAATTTATTCACATTCTTTTAGCATTAAAAATAGATTAAAAGAAAAACATAAAATGCAGATACATTATGATCTGAGTTTATCATTTCCTGTGCAAAATTATAAGTGATTTTCTGTGGACTTCATGACTGTAGTTTTGGGTAATTTATTATACATGCAAAATTAATTACTAAGCAAATGTAAATAAATGAAATACATAATTAATATTTATAGTGAGGTTATACTTAGCGACAAGTACTATTTCTCGGAGGGTTGCATTTGCAAAGCAATGAGAGTTTAAAGTTATCCTTTGATCAGTAACACAGATTAAACTAATGAAGCTGCTGTACAGACACATTGAAATCATCTGCAACTGTGAGAAGAAATCACCGTAGGATATAGAACAGTACAGTAAATGAACAATCCCTTTGGCCCACAATGTCTGTGCTGAACATGGTGCTAATTTAAACTAATTTCCTCTGCCTGCATATGTAATATCCCTCCATTCCCTGCATTTCCATGTGCCTGTCTAAAAGCCACTTAAATGCCACTATCGTATCTGCCTCCATCACCACCCCTTGCACTGTGTTCCAGGCACAGCGCTCTGTATAAAAGAAATACTTTTCCCGCACATCTCCTTTAAACTTTGCCCTTCACACCTTAAAGCAATGCCCTCTTGTCTTTGGCATTTCTACCCTGGGAAAAAGGTTCTGACTGTCTGCCCTATGTACACCTCTCATAATTTACAACACCTCAATCAAGTCTCCCCTCAGCCTACGATGCTCCAGTTTTGTCCAAGCTCTCCTTACAATCAATACCATCCAATCCAAGCATTCTGCTAAGCTCTTCTGTTCCCTCTCCAAAGCCTTCACATCCTTCCTATAGCAGTGCAACTCGAACTGCATACGATGTCATGCTTTTAAAGAAACTCCCATCATTTACATCAGAATTTGATCACTTTTGTACCTTTCAGAATAGTTTCTCTGCCCAAAATCTCTGTGATTCCTGCAGATCAACAGGCTCAATCTCACTTGACACAGCTAACATCCCACACTCACTCCTCACAACCCTCCCGTGGATGTACCAGGCCTCCGGTATTGTCCAAATGGGCATGAGAACCTAAGTTCCCAGTCATGGACCACCATGGGTGCCTTTAGACTGCGGGTACTGTCAAAGGTTCACTTCGCTGGTTCCAATTTTAAAGCAATAAGTTTATTAAAAAATCTGGCCAAGGCTGCAGAAAATGATTTAAAACTAATTGTGATAAACTACCCAAAAATTAAAAGAATATCTTCACGTGATAAAGATCACATCCAATTAAAAGGAGTCATAAGGAGCTGTAAATGCTGCAATCTTGAGGAGAAGGCAAAGTGCTGGAGGAACTCAGCGGATCAGGCATTATCTGTGCAGGGAATGGATAAACAGTGTTTCGGGTCGGCACCCTTCTTCAGACTGATTGTAGTAGTGGAGAGAAAGCTGGAAAAGGGAGGTGGGGCAGAACAAAGCCTCGCATCTGATAGATGGATGTGTGCGGGGTTTGTTTGGCAGATGTGCAGAGGAAGTGACAAAGGGTGAAGGTGAAAAGGAGACAAAAAGGCGTCAGATAAGGAGAAAAGAGGAGTGAAATGTAAAACAAAAGAACTGGGCTCCACTCAACAGTTGTAGGGATATCTGGAACACAACCGAGGCACAAACTGCAAACAGGCCAATGATTCTCTGCAAGCCATCAACGCGAGTCAACAGTCCCTGAGCCCAGCCCTTTCACTTGTGAAAGAGAGTGTCCAATTTTGAATTTATTTCTTCAAACAACACTTCAGAGTTTATTTTTAATTTGCATAAAACTAAGCTAAAACATGTCCGAATTAAATTCAGATCATTAAATCTTTTAGCATCAAAGCTTGTATCAGGCAACTAACTGTGAAGGGCAGCTTCTTTCCAATGTCAGAAATCCCTGCAGAAGCCAAAACGTTGTGGGTTCAAATGCCTTTCTAGATAATTGGATATTAACATTTAGACACAACCTGGGCTCTTCTGGAGGAGAGATACCTCTCCAAGGTACGTTTCTACAACCTGTTTGATGTCTGACCGTCAACTTGATGAAATACACTCTTTGGTATGCCTGAAACTTTTTGGTCGCCCAGCACAGTGAGATGTCCAACTTTTTTTAATATCAAAAAATACTTTATTCCAGTAATAAATATTTATAAAATATTTTCTTTTCAAAAACTCCATCCGACATTCCCGGAGGATATACATTCAATACAGATATTCATTGCCAGATTTACACAGAATCCCTTCCCTTATTTGGAGGGGCGTCTCCACCACACCATGTCCAGCAGCGGAAGGACCCTAGACTGTGGTCCCCCTCCAGCTTCTCGTGCCACATTCTCTGTGAAAATCGTACCCCTCAGATCTCCTTTCAATTCTGCCCTCTCACCTCTAATATATGCCGTCTCATTTTAGACTTGAGGAAAAAGACTCTGACCATAATATATTTATGCCCCTTCATAATATTATAAATCTCTATAAGGTCACCACTCATTCTCCTATGTTCCAATGAGGGTAGACCAACCTATCTAATCCCTCATTATAAATAAAGCCCTCCATTCTAGTCAAGATCCTAGTGAATCACTTGTGCATTCTTTCTAATGTTACCACATCCGTAGTTTAAGTTTAGGTTTATTATTGTCACATGTACCAGGTACAGTGATAAGCTTTGCTTTACATGTGATCCAATCAGATCAGATAATACTATTCATTGATACAAGCAAGCCAAACACAAGTACAATAGAAAGAGCAAAGGGAAAGATACAAAGTGCAGAACATAGTTCTCAGCATTGTATTGCACCAGCTCCAGACACGTGGTGGGATAGAGGTGAATCCGACTGTACCTCACCTTATGGAAGAACCATTCAGAAGCCCGATAACAGAGGGGAAGTAGCTGTTCCTGAGTTTGGGGATGCATGCTTTCGAGTTGGTGACTAGAACTGTACATAATACTGTAGTCCATTTTTGCCAATATATTGAACATCTACAACATGACATGTAAGGTGAAAGTATACAGTTAATGGAAAAAATCCTTAACACTGTGGCGGCTCCCAAGGGTCGGGCCATACTACTACCGACCCCTCGGCACGGGAATGGACCAGTCCTGGGAGGCGGTCCTGGACGCAGGTATATAAGGGCAAGGTTTGGGCGCCAAGCCATTCCGGCAGACTAGACCCGTCTGAGACCCACGAACCAATAAATATACCTTCCCAAAATACCTGGCTCCTTGCCTTTATCAACACGCTACAACAGCATTAATGTATAGAGGATCTTGGGGCCTAAGTCCATACCTTCCTTAAAGTGGTAACACACATAGATAGAGAGGTAAAGAAGGCACATGTTATGCTTGCCTTCATTGGTCAGAGCATTGAATATAAAAGTAAAGTAAAAATGCAGCTTTATAGAACTTTGGTTAGGCTGCATTTGGAGTATTGCGAACAGTTCTGTTCACCCCATTACAGGAAGGGTATGGAGGCTTTGGAGAAGATGCAGAAGAGGTTACCAAATTGCTACCTGGATTAGAGGGTATTAGCTATAAGAAGAAGTTGGACAAACTTGGATTGTTTTCTCTGGAGCATTGGAGGCTGAGGGGAGACCTGACTGAAGTATAGAAAATCGTGTGAGACATAGTTAGTATGGACTGTAGGACTTTTTCATCAGGGTGGAAATGTCAATGACTAGAGGGCATAACTTTAAAGTGAAAGGGGCAAAGTTTAAAGGAGATATGCAGGGCAAGTTTATTACACAGAGGGCAGTGGGTGCCTGAGTTGGTGGTGGAGGCAGATGCAATAGTGGCATTTAAGGGACTTTTAGATAAGCACATGAATATGCAGAGGATTGATCAGGTGCAGACAAATAGTTTATCTTGGCATTATGTTTGAGACAGACATTGTGGGCCTAAAGGTCTGTTCCTGTGCGATACTTGTATTCTATGGCATCTCAACTCAATACCAAGAATATAAAATGCTTTTACTACCCTACCCACCAGTCTCACCACTTTCAGTGATCCGTGGACTTGCAACCCAAGGTCCCTCTGTACATGAACATTCCAGTGGCCGCTGCCAATTACTGCACATGTCCTGTTGGTATTCGATGCCCTAAAGATTATTACCTCGCACCGGATTAAATTCCATTTGCCAGTGCCCCAGCCAACTGACCTGATTTATTGCTGCAGTGCTATATTGAAGAAAGGCAAACAGAAGCTACCTCCTGCACCCTTGCAGAACTCACTGACTTCATCAACTTCACCACCAATTTCCATCCAATTTGCACTCAAATTCACTAGAACTATCTCCGACATCTCCCTACTTCTAGATCTCACCGTCTCCATCACAGGAGCCAGACTATTGACCAACATCCACTACAAACCTACTGACTCCCACAGCTATCTAGACTACACTTCTTCCAGCCCTGCTTCCTGTAACGACTCTATCCCCTACTCCCAATTCCTCCGTCTACGCCGCATCTGCGCCCAGGACAAGATTTTCCACACCAGGGCATCGGAGATGTCCTCATTCGTTAGGAAATAGGGGTTCCCCTCTTCCACTATAGATGAGGCTCACACTAGGGCCTCGATATCCCGCAGCTCCACTCTTGCTCCCCCTCCCCCCATTCGTAACAAGGACAGAGTCCCCCTTGTCCTCGCCTTCCACCTCATCAGCTGTCGCATGCAGCATATAATCCTCCAACATTTTCGCCACCGCCAACGGGATCCCACGACTGGTCACATCTTCCCATCTCCACCCCTTTCTGCTTTCCACAGAGACCGTTCCCTCAGCAACTCGCTGGTTAACTCGCCCTTTCCCACCCAAATCATCCCCTGAAACCACAGAAGATGCAACAGTTGTCCCCCCCCCCCCCTCGACTCCATCCAAGGATCCAAACAGTCTTTCCAGGTAAGGCAGAGGTTCACTTGCACCTCCTCCAACCTCATCTACTGTATCCTCCGTTCCAGGTGTCAACTTCTTTACATCGGTGAGACCAAGTGCAGGCTCGGCGATCGTTTCGCTGAACACATCCGCTCAGACCGTCTTAACCTACCTGATCTCCCGGTTGCTGAGCACTTCAACTCCCCCTCCCATTCCCAATCTGACCTGGGCCTCCTCCATTGTCAGAGTGAGGCCCAGCGCAAATTGGAGGAACAGCACCTCATATTTTGCTTGGGTAGCTTACACTCCAGCGGTATGAACATTGACTTCTCTAACTTCAAATAGCCCTTGCTTTCCCTCTCTATCCCCTCCCCCTTCCCTGTTCTCCCACCAGTCTTACTGTCTCCGACTACATTCTATCTTTGTCCTGCCCACTCCCCTGACATTAGTCTGAAGAAAGGTCTCGACCCGAAACGTCACCCATTCCTTCTCTCCAGAGAAGCTGCCTGTCCCGCTGAGTTACTCCAGCACTTTGTGTGTCTACCAAGACATACAGAAGGTTTGGTAATATATTTTGTAAATCGTTTTGATGGGAAGCTGCAAATAATGTTTTGTTTTTTAAAAGATATGTTATGTATTTCAGACAATCTTTACCTGAAGATGCTAAAATGTACTTTTATCAGGAAAACCTAGTCCTGCAGGCTCCAATGCACATTTGGGTGGCAAATCAGGTTAATATATTTTTCACATATGACAAAATAGTATCTAATTGAAAGTTCAATGTTTGTTTTCTTCTGATGAAATTATGACGGTGATTTATACATGTTTGATTAATTACAACGTCTGAGGGCAAAGAATAGAGCATTCACATCATAACCACAGCAATAGTGGAAACGAAAGGTAGCTTTGTAGTGGCCCTAAGCTTGCAGAAAGCATTGTGAGTTTCAAGGTCCAAATTAACCCTGCAGTGAAATAGGCAAGGCTTCCTGTTCCATCCTTCGTAATCTGGCTACACTTTAATCGTGTTGGTATGAAACACCAAGAAAAGGCGTTCAAATTAAAACATAGAAGCCTTCTTACTTAACTAAACTGTGTTTATTCACAAAATGCTGGAGTAACTCAGCAGGTCAGGCAGCATCTTAGGAGAGAAGGAATGGGTGACGTTTTGAGTCAGGACCCTTCTTCAGACTGATGTCAGGGGGGCGGGACAAAGGAAGGATATAGGTGGAGACAGGAAGATAGAGGGAGAACTGGGGATTGGGGAGGGGGGGGGGAAGAGAGGGACAGAGGAACTATCTAAAGTTGGGGAAGTCAATGTTCATACCGCTGGGCTGCAAGCTGCCCAAGCAATTTCCGGTGGGCCTCACTATGGCACTGGAGGAGGCCCATGACAGAAAGGTCAGACTGGGAGTGGGAGGGGGAGTTGAAGGAGGGTCTCGTGCCAAAACGTCACCCATTCCTTCTCTCCTGAGATGCTGCCTGACCTGCTGAGTTACTCCAGCATTTTGTGAATAAATACCTTCGATTTGTACCAGTATCTGCAGTTATTTTCTTACACTAACTAAACTGTGTTATTACTTATCCAACAAACAAGCAATAACCCCAAAGATGGACACAAAATGTTGGAGTAACTCAACATGCTGGTCTGAAGAAAGGTCCCGACAGAAATTGTCACCTACTTTTCTCCAGAGATGCTGCTTGACTGCTGAGTTACTCCAGCATTTGGTGTCTATCTTCAGTGTAAACCAGCATCTGCAGTTCCTTCCTATCCAAGCAATGACCCCACTTCCTTGTGCACACACTGTTCACATATCTCTTTACAAACTGACCAATCCATTCCAGAAGATTGTCATGAAAGGTGAACTGTCACCAGGTTCAAATTATCTTGTGTTTATTTCGTTGGGCATGAAATCAGATGCCCAAGTAATGAAGGCAGTAATCTGCCCATGTCCTCTGGTGCAGCCGGTAACAGAATGTGCAAACTATTTCCCTTTCCTTCTTAGAGTTGATTTTATCATTTTAGCGTGTTGCTTTAAGACCTTTAAACACTGCCAGTTTATACCCACTTGCTCAGACCCAACCTTGCACAGACAATTAAAACTCTATGAATTACTATGAAGGTCGGCACAGTGGCACATAGGTAGTGTTGTGCCTGGATTCGATTTTGCAGGTACTGTCTGTACAGAGTTTGTACGTTCTCCCTGTGACCTCATGGGTTTTCTCTGGGTGCTCCAGTTTCCTCCCACATTCCAAAGACATGCAGGTTTGTAGGGTAATTAGCTTCTGTAAATTGTCCGCAGTGTCTAGGATAGAACTAGTGTTTGGGTGATCATCGGTGAACGCGGACTCCGTGTGCCGAAGGGCCTGTTTCCACACTATAGCGCAGGTGCACACTTAAAAGCACATTTCCCATCTTTCTGCCTGCAGATTTCAACTTTAAAAGGTCAAAATGTGAGAATGTAAATATTCTCCTATGTGCAGGCAGAACAATATCACCTCTCTCTGGCACTATCTTTTTTTGACTACCCAACCAGGCTATCTTATCCTTGCTTTTGTTGTGCAAGTGCCCTGTGATGTTTACTTACTTGACGCTAGCTCTCAACTTTACCTCCTGCTCCATGTAGAAGCAGTGTTACAGACTTTAATTCATACCTCATGAAGACAAGCCATTTGCCTTACCATGTCCACACTGATCAATGGCCACCTGTCCATATTAATCCCATCTGGATGCTTTCAAGAGCGAGCTAGATAGAGTCAGGGGGTATGGGGAGAAGGCAAGAACGGGGTACTGATTATGAATGATCAGCCATGATCACATTGAATGTCGGTACTGGCTCGAAGGGCCGAATGGCCTACTCCTGCACCTATTGTCTATTGTCTACCTTCCAGCACTTGGCTTGTAACCTTCTATGCCTCAGCCACTCAAGTGCTCAATGAGACAGTTCTTAAATGGTGTCAGCGATTTTGCTTCCACCACTCTCTGACAATGTATTGCAGGTATTTACCGCTCTCTGGGTGAAAATAGGTCTCCCTCAGATCCCTTTTAAATCTGTTGCCGCTTACCCTAAATCTATGTCCTCACATTTCATTCACTTATGTACTCCAATGCAGAAAAACAAAATTTCAGATTTTATATTGATGTCAAGGGAGAAATATTTAGAAGGATAACCTTTTCTAACAATTAATCAAAGTAAATTGCTTTCAGACTTCTTGAGGGAACATCAGCAGCATCATCCTTTGAGACTCCATTTTTAACCAGTAACTAAACTTTTGATTTAAAAACGTAATGTATCCTTTTATTTTCTCTTGGTTTCTTGTGTTCTCAGCATTTTGACACTCTCTTTGTTATCAAGGGAATATAGTTTTAAAGATTGTAAATACCACTACTCAAACTTTTCTCCGTTATGTACTTTTTTTTAGATTAGATTAATTCCATTCACAGTTCATGCTGTTGTCACCAGCTCAGACATTCAGATTCATCAGCAAACAATTGACTTTGGTCCTTGTTCAGTTTATGAGACTGTTTTGACAACTGTCCAGCTCACTAACAAATCCATCCTGAGCCAAGAGTTTGGATTTGTTGATGTTCCTGAGGTAAGTGAGCTGCTGCTGAATTTCTCTCCCTTTGAGGTGATGTTTAACCGTAAACAGAATGTGATCTCAAAATGCTGCATATAGGTAGAGACGTGGTCTCCTCATTGCTGGCTCCTCTTTTGTTCAGGACAACCTTACGGGATCTCATTAAAATTACTGCCAGATTTTAATGATATCATTGCTACCAGGCAGCGCAGTGGCGCAGCAGTAGATTTGCTGCCTTACAGTGCCAAAACCAGGTTCGATCCTTTCTATGGGTGTTGTCTGTACAGAGTTTGTACGTTCTCCCTAGGCTACCTCCCACACTTCAAAGACGTGCAGGTTTGTAGGTTAATTGGCTTTGGTAATTTAAAAAAATTGTCTCTGGTGTGTAGAATAGTGCTAGTTTATGGGATGATTATTGGTCAGCGTGGTCTCGTGGGTCAAAGGCCCTGTTTCCACTCTGCAGCTCTAAAGTCTAAAGTGTAAATCTGCACATCTGAAGAAGATCCCTGCTGGCTTGCAGAGAGAGTCTATCCTACCTGCTCAGAACACTAAATAGGGATCTGACCGCGCAGGAAGAGAGCCCTTGGCTAAGATCCACCAACCATTCCTAAGGCTAAATCCATTGTAGGACTTGTTGTATGCAAAGGTAACTGCAAACCATAAGACATAGGCGCAGAATTAGGCCATTCAGCCCATTGAGTCTGCTGTGCCAGTAAATCACGGCTGATCTATTTTCCCTGTCAACCCCATTCTCCTGCATTCTCCCCGTAACCTTTCCATTGTTGTTGGTATATTCAGCACAATCTATTTCTGTTGTAAGTCCACACCATACCTGGCATAGAGTGCGGATATGCAAAAATTGTAAAGGAATATAAATATAGGACATAGAACAATACAGCACAGGAACGGACTTTTAGCGCACAATGCCCAAGCCGAATACCATGCTAAATTAAACTAATCTCGTCTTCATGTGATCCATATCTCTTTATTCCCTCCATACCTATATGCCTGTCTAAAAGCCACTTAAATGCCACTTGTGCATCTGCCTCCACTGCCATCCTTGGCAGCGCATTTCAGGCATACACAACCCTGTATAAAATACTTGCCCTGCGCACATCTCATATCATATCATATCATATATATACAGCCGGAAACAGGCCTTTTCGGCCCACCAAGTCCGTGCCGCCCAGCGATCCCCGTACATTAACACTATCCTACACACACTAGGGACAATTTTTACATTTACCCAGCCAATTAACCTACATACCTGTACGTCTTTGGAGTGTGGGAGGAAACCGAAGATCTCGGAGAAAACCCACGCAGGTCACGGGGAGAACGTACAAACTCCTTACAGTGCAGCACCCGTAGTCAGGATCGAACCTGAGTCTCCGGCGCTGCATTCGCTGTAAAGCTGTAAAGCAGCAACTCTACCGCTGCGCTACCGTGCCGCCCTTTAATCTTTGCCCATGTTAATAATCCAGGATCTGAATAAACTCTGAATGTGTAATATTAAATGTAGCAACATGATTTTTTAGAATTGCTTCAATTAACTATTAGCTAATGGCCTTTAGCAGTGACCAGCTGTGGATAATGCTCACACATTATCCATAGTCCTCAGCTGACAACATGTAAAATCTGACACCTGAATGGAAATTTAACGTGTTTTTCTCTGTACCTTACAGTATGTAGACGTCCAACCCAACCATGGCTTTGGTGTACTCCTCCCTCTCGAGACTCTGAATTTAGACATCATGTTCAAAGCGAAGCAAGCCAAAAAGTACAACTTTGGGCTGATTTGCAAGTCTGAAATCAACAGGTAATGGTTCATGTGGAATATTTGCTTTTAAGCAGAACTGGAATAAAAAAATGTAACTTTTTTAACGTTTCGCACCAAAGATTGTTCTTGTAAGATAGCCCTCTGCCTGCAACCTAAACTATACAGGCAGAATATCTTCCCAATTTAACATTACCCATATACAGGCAGAATATCTGCCCAACGAAACAATTGTCACTGTATTTAATCTGTAACAAAAGAATAAACACACTGTGAGTATGATGTTAAACATTTAATACCTTTATGAAAAGAAACAAGTTATTTGTGGCAAGATGCATCCCTTGGGTTACTCGTGTCTTTTTGTCTTCTGCTTGGGTGCAATAATGGTGAGAGTTATGACCATTTATTCTGCTAATAATGCTAAATATAGACCACAATGCACACTGTAACATAGGACAATCCACGATGGAGCTTAATGCTACCAACCTGTAAACTGGTCTAAAGCATGGATTCATGGAACACTGAAGGCAATAACTAAAGGCTTATTTAACCCTATGCAAAGAAGCATATTTCAACTATCTTGTGTGGGTAAAGCAAGATTACCAAGTTCAGGTTTTCCATTTATATATTATTTTGCACATCCTCAAAATACCGCAAAGAGCGAATGAATTATATTTTGCACGCAGTCATCCATACTGTGAAAAAAAGGGGGCAGTCAATTTTTTAAAATTAGGTCAATAAATTGTTGGCAGTATGAATGATGGTAGGGATCCCAGTAAATGTTTACTCTACTTTCAGTCAGGTTTCTGTGATTACAATAATACCATTACCACCACGTTCCACCCATTTGTATTATCATATCCTAATCTTCTCTTCCCACTGGAATCATGTGGTTCATACTCTATGTTTGGCTCCAACTCCCTGACGACTGTAATATTGATCTACACTCCAACCCTTTGCCAAATTAAACTCTCGCCAACAGCATAAACAAACCTCCCTGAAAGAAGAGTGTTGCCTTTTCAGTTCTGGTGCTTCTCCTCGTCTCATGTTCCGTAGAAGTGTTCCCTTGATCAAGTACCTAAAATCTGCCTCCCTCACCACCCCTTCAACAATACAATCTTTTGACCTATTTGTATATTCACAAGTACAAACGGGTAGTAATCCAGAGATTACAACCTTGGAGGTCCTTCTCTTTAACCTTCTACCTAATTCCCTAAATTCACCTAAGATAGACACAAAATGCTGGAGTAACTCAGCAGGTCAGACAGCATCTCTGGAGAAAAGGAATGGGTGACATTTCTGGTTGACACCCTTAACATTCATCTTACAGGAACTCATCCCTTTTCTACCATTATATATACCAAGACCTTGACTAATCACCCTCCCCTCTTAAAATTCCCTGCAGATGTTCTGCGATACCATTGACCCTGGCACAAGGGAATAAGCATACCATTTAGGAGCCTTGCTATCAGTTCCCTCCACCATTGAGTCCTCTATCCCTATAGCTTGCCTTGTCTTTTTTTCTTTCCTGCTGTTCAGCTAAGACAAACATTTTACTGCAGACTTAGCCTTTGTGGCGTTCCCTTGAGAAGCCATCCCATTTAAAGATGTATAACTGTTTGTGAGGGGGACAGACTCAGGAGAGTCTTGCACTATCACCTACAACTCCTCCTGGTAGCCCCCGTCACCTTTCTGCCAGTGCCTCTCTGGTGAGTCTCTGGAATTCTCTTCCACAGTAGGTGATGAAAGCTGGAGCATTCAAAGTATTTAAAATGGAGATGGATAAATATTTGATGGATCGAGGAACAGAGGGGTGTGGAGAAATGGCACCGATAGTTGAGGCCTATAAAGATCAGCAATGATCACATTTAATGGCGAAACTGGCTTGAAGGGCCTGATGCCGAGTCCTGCTCCTCTTTTCTTAGGTCTGCTGTGAGCAGCTTGCTGAACATGCTCTCCACAATAATATCCTCAGTATTGCCAAAGTTGTACAATGAGTCCATCTGTAAACCTCATTATACTGGAGGAGCTGCAGTTGGACACACTCCCCACTGATGTGGTCAAGAGGGACACTGAACGAGAATGAGCCCACCACAGTGATGTGTGACCACTATAGTGAGCCCACCGGTGATGTGTGCCCACTATAGTGAGCCCACAGTGATGTGTGACCACTGTAGAGACCCCACCACAGTGATGTGTGACCTCTATAATGAGCCCATCGCAGTGATGTGTGACTTCTTTAGTGAGCCCACCATAATGATGTGTGACTACTATATTGAGTTCGCCACGGTGATGCGTGACGGCTGTAATGAGCCCACCATGGTTACTGTGCCTGCTATTCTTGCCAGTGCTCCAGAAGTGACTTGAGGTAAAGGTGACGAGGTATACAAGTTTGTAGGAAGGAACTGCAGATACGCAAACGCAGGATACGCAGGAACTGCAAACCTGCAGGGTTTACACCAAAGAGAGACACAAAATGCTGGAGCAACTCAGCAGAACAAGCAGCATCTCTGGAGGGAAGGAAATTTGGGACGTTTTGGGTTGAGATCCTTCCCTTAGACTAGTTAGATGCAGGTCTGGCTCGTAAGAAGATAAGATAGCAGCTGGCGCATAGAAATCTCATCTTGAATAACAACCTGAAAGCCAAATGATAATTTCAACTTAGTTTTTCTTCCACTTGGATCTGTTATAAAGTCTGTGTTCAAACCAGAGCCCCAAATCACTTGGATTTATGTACATGGTGAATGTGATCATTTTTTCTTTGGAATAGAAAAGCTCAGGTTATTTTGTATTCTGTTTGAATATTTGTGCAAGTGATGTCCTTCTTTCTAGGTCATCATCCTATGAAAGAGAGAGTAGGCAATGTTTTCCCAGCTCTCTGTGAACTGGCTGTATTTCACCACTGGCTGTGAACAGCATGAAGTAGCCACTGCCGTTTGCCATCTGCTGGAGATTTGCTCCAGTGCAGCAGGTTCCTCCAGATGGCCCCACTGACATTGGATGCTCAGGCCTGGACTTGTGGAGGAGAATCAACATTTTAATACCTAGACCACAGTTTGCTACCACTCCAGCAGACGAAAGCATATTTTCTAGTTCAAATATCATTTCAAATCATCAACAATTTGATTGTTTTTTACTCAAGATTCCAACATCTGCAGTCTCCTGTGCCATTATAAAATTCTGATGAAGAAATCAATGATAATTTGATGCCATTAAAGAATAGTAATGGACATTTTCTGAACATGTTCTGTTTTAATTTTTAGGGACTTCAAGATTTCCTGTCAAGCTATAGGTGTTCTCCCTCCGCTGCACTTATCCCATTCAGTGGTTCACTTTGCTGCCACCGCATTGTACGACATGGCCACAGTGACTCTCTACGTGGTGAATTCACACACCAGCAGGAACGAGTTTACTCATCCTGTACCCAGGATTGGAACTGGAGAAATCGCTCTCGTGGGACCATCAACGTTTGAATTCATCGTTCCGGAATCATCCTCTCTGACTATCGTGCCCGCCGTTGGGACAGTGAAGCCGGGACAGGTCAGTAATTCTCTGCAGGGTTTCACACCTCCGAGATGGGAATTTTACCATGATGGGAAGTTTGTAACTTGCTTTATAAAGTTATATCATTTGGGTAGTGAAGCTAATGACCAGTTTCTTTTCTGTACAACCAACCACTCTCCGCTCTCCGCTAGGCCGTTCTCCGCTCATCCATGACAGCAAGTGGGAGGAGGTTATTCATGTAATCATCAGCAATGCATAGACAACTTTGGTCTGTTCCTGCCCTTCTTGGTGCCTACCGGGCTACAACCCAGTAGGGTTTTTAATGATGGTATTCGCCTGTAAGGCGTACCAGCACACCAAAATAGTTAAAAATTAGATTGTTGTTTCTCTAATATTACAAAAAGTTTACTAAAGTTTAGGAAATAAAAAGTATTCATTAAAGTATTAGTCATGCCCTTAACCAGCTTAAGCAGTTTACAGGATGATGATCCCCATAGACATCAAAAGCCAGGAATGATATGACCTTTTGTCTACAAAAAATGTACTGCTAAATCTTTCCCTTACCACCAAACGTTGTGTCTTAAGTACCTCACATTGCATAGACCTAGTCATTGTCTCAGGCAGAAGCAAACCTTTTTCTTCCTTTTTAATACTGATTTGTGCTTTCACTCTCCATCCAGCCATCCATTCTGCTTGTGCCTTTAGTTAATAAACAAAAGGACACAAAGTGCTGGAGTAACTCTACAGAAATGCTGCCTGACCTGCTCAGTTACTTCAGCACTGGGTATCCATCTGCTTTTTGCCTTGGTCTGCTCTGGTCCTCTTGTCTAATGACCTCCTGCTTAGCCTTTCATGTACCATTCTCCAAAGGTTTCAATCCTTACCCAATACTACACTGGCCTCCGGCCTTGCATCATCCTTACTTCTTTTGACCAACATTGGCTCCAAATCCACAACGTTTTTGGCCATGCCCTGTACCTAACACTATAATCTGCAAACCTTTCTGGTCCTGTAATCTTCTCCTCCTCCTGATTCTGGCCTCCACTGTACTCTTCTGTTTCATCATTTCACCATTAGCAACTGTGCCTCAATCAATTGACACCTCAATCTCTCCTCCTTCCTTTAAACACCTTTTAAAAATGCACCGCACTATGTCTTTTCAAGCTTTAGCTTAGTATGTATGATCTTTGAACGGTAAAACCTTGGGATACTTTCTATCCTTTAATGTAGATCTATCATTATCACCCTATTCATAAACCTGTGGAATAGATAACTGAATGTAAACATCCCTGTGGATTTCTGGAGAAGAAGGCAAAGCCACAGCTCAGAAACCTGTCCCTTCACACTGGGATTTGGATTTAGTCCCAAACAAAACAAAATGACTCAGGATATGTCATGTATGAGGTCAGCTGATTGTAGAAAGTGGCAAAGTTCACCAGACAAAAGAGGTACTTTGTTGAAGTTGGAGTTAGTTTAAGTCATGGTTCCGAGTCAAAAGAACATTACTCTGCATTCACTTACAACAAGCGTTCCAAAACGTTCCAAAAGGGCAGCAGCATTGTCAAACAAAATTCAACCTGTACAAGAGAGATAATATGAGTGACCAAAGACTTAATCAAAGTACATCTTACAGACGGAAAGAGAGATAAATAGGGAAGGAATTCTAGAGAGGGCCCAGGCAGTTGAAGGTACAAAAAGAAAAGAAAGAGCTGCAGATGCTGGTTTATATCAAAGATAGACACAAAGTTCTGGAATAACTCAGCAGGTCAAGCAGTATCTCTGGAGAAAAAGGATGGATAACATTTCGGGTCGGGACCTTTCTTCAGACTGTCCTTTTTCGCCAGATATGAGAAAAGATAGGAGTTACTCCAGCACTTTGTGTACAACAAGAAATGATGGAACAATTAAAGTAATGTGCAAACATGCAAATTAAGAGCAGGCGTAACTTGCTCAGCTCCTAAAACCTGCTCTGCATTGAGTAAAGCTCAATTGATCTGATCGCAATCTCAACTGCAATCCATCTACCCCCAGTAACTTTTCACCTCCTGCTTACGAAGTATGCCTTTGCCTTAAAAAGACACATTTTTTTACCACCACTTGAGGAAGAGTTCAAAAGATTCACAACCTTTTGAGAGAAAAATATATATTATCTTACTTGGTCTTAAAGGCAAAACCTCTGAATTTTAAGCAGCAATCCCCTTTTTAAGTCCCACAAGACAAAAAAAATCATCTCCACATAGTACTATCAAGATCCTTAAAAAACCTTATGACTCCACAAATCCTGTCTCTCTCTTCTGAGCTTCAGTGGATACGAGCTCAGCCTTCGCAACTTTTCCCACCTTTCCACATTCAGTCCTGTTTATAAACCTGCATCTGCAGTTCCTGGTGTCTCCTGTAAACCTTCTCTGAACTGCTTCCAACAAATTAACATCCTTCCTTTGATATGTAGACCAACCCTATACACCAGGTGTTGGTTGACCAGTACCCTAGATAACTGAAAGGTAACCTCCCGACTTTTGCATTCAGTTGCCCTAACAATGAATGATAGCATTCTGTTAGTTTTCCAACTCACTGTCTTCACCTACATACTAGTCTTACATGAATGGTACACTGGGACTTCATCATGATCCTGCGACTGCCATCTCTCATCATTTAAGTAAAATACTTCTATAGTTTTCCTGCCAAAATCGACATACTGTTATATGTTCGTCAGATACTTTTCCCTTCAGTTCAGTTTCCCGTTCTACATCAATTATACCTCTTTCTGTCCTCTTCCTAACTTAATTTTCTGCTTTGTGTCGTCAATAAATTTAGTGACCATCCAAGTCACATTTAGAACCTATAAGAGGCATTTCCAGTCATTAGACTGTTTTTACATACCAATAAATCTCATTTTATTTTTAATTTATTTTATTTTCATTAAATTGAGTTTATGTCTGCCACCTTAAAATGTTATCTTTGCTTTCCATAAACCATAGAAATGCAAAGTGGTCATAGCGTTTAAGCCAATGCTGTCAGACCTGGAGGTCCAAGAGGAGGCTGTACGAATGTTGTGTCGGGCTGAGGAAACAAGGAGGATTTTGGAGAACTTGGAAATGGAGAGTGTTATAAAACCAGATCTGGACATAGCAGTAAGAATACTTAAACAACTCATTTTATTGCCACTTTTCACTCATCTAAATGATAACATTAGTAGCAGCCATTGGTGATCGCCACACCACTGCTCTGCGCCTTACAGGCTTGTTGCTTCATTCGGACTGGAAATATTAAACAGATGTTATTGGAGGGAAGATAGGCACAAAGTGCTAGAGTAACTCAGCGGGTCAGGCAGCATCTCTGTAGAACAGGAAGAGGTGAGGTTTCGGGTCGGAACCCTTCTTCAGACAGCCTTTTCTCCTTATTGGAAGGTAACTTTGTTCTCGCCGAAGGGCTGCATTCTGTGACCAGCGGCAGGCCAGCCACACTCACAGGAGGTCTCCAGGTTATGTTCAATGGATGTTATTCTCACTCCACAATGTGACTCAATGAGGCTCCATTGGTTCATTTTAGTTTAGTTTAGTTTATTATTGTCACGTGTATGGGGAAAAGCTTTTTTGATTGCGTGCTTTCCAGTCAGTGGAAATACTACACATGATTACAATCAAGCAGTCCACAGTGTACAGAACGAAGGGTTTGATGTATAGTGCATCAAAAAGTCCGATTAAACATATCCGAGGGTCTCCAACGCGGTAGGACGTCTCCCAGTTGGGGCTGTTGGGGATATGCCAAACTTCCTAAGCCTTCTAAGGAAAGCGTAGCCTTCATAGGCCTTTTAAGGACAGGATACCCAAAGAGTCCTTTGCATAGTGGTAGAAACATAGAAACATAGAAAATAGGTGCAGGAATAGGCCATTCGGCCCTTCGAGCCTGCACCGCCATTCAATATGATCATGGCTGATCATCCAGCTCAGTAGCCTGTACCTGCCTTCTCTCCATACCCCCTGATCCCTTTAGCAAAAAGGGCCACATCTAACTCCCTCTTAAATATAGCCAATGAACTGGCCTCAACTACCTTCTGTGGCAGAGAATTCCACAGACTCACCACTCTCTGTGTGAAGAAATGTATTCTCATCTCGGTCCTAAAAGACTTCCCCCTTATCCTTAAGCTGTGACCCCTGGTTCTGGACTTCCCCAACATCGGGAACAATCTTCCCGCATCTAGCCTCTCCAACCCCTTAAGAATTTTATATGTTTCTATAAGATCCCCCCTCAGTCTTCTAAATTCCAGCGAGTACAAGCCCAGTCTATCCAGTCTTTCCTCATATGCAAGTCCCGCCATCCCAGGGATTAATCTGGTGAACCTTCTCTGTACTCCCTCTAAGGCAAGAACGTCTTTCCTCAGGTTAGGAGACCAAAACTGCACACAATACTCCAGGTGCGGTCTCACCAAGGCCCTGTACAACTGCAGCAGAACCTCCCTGCTCCTAAACTCAAATCCTCTTGCTATGAATGCCAACATACCATTCGCTTTCTTCACTGCCTGCTGCACCTGCATGCTTGCTTTCAATGACTGGTGCACCATGACACCCAGGTCACGTTGCATCTCCCCTTCTCCCAATCGGTCACCATTCAGGTAATACTCTGCTTTCCTGTTCTTGCCGCCAAAGTGGATAACCTCACATTTATCCACATTATATTGCATCTGCCATGCATTTGCCCACTCGCCTAATCTATCCAAGTCACTCTGCAGCCTCCTAGCATCCTAGGTAATGTAGCAGTTCGTGCCGCTGCCTCACAGCTCCAGCACCCGAATTTGGTGCTGACCTCGGGTACTGTCTGTGTGGAGTTTGCATGTTTTCTCTGTGAAAACGTGGGTTTCATCTGGGCACTGGTTCCTCTGACATCACAATGATATGCTAAGAGGTTAATTGGCTGCTGTAAATTAGCCCTTAGTGTGGATAAATAGCACAAAGAATTAAAGGAGAGATCATCGACTTGTGAGAGGGAATAAACCGCAGGGCGACTTGGAAATAGCATTCTAGCAATAAAACAGAAATGTTAGAAGTGGTAGAATCAATCAATGTGAAGGGCAGTAAAATGTTTGGGTAAGGTGAAAACCTTAAGCAGAAAGAAGGAGGTACTTCAAAGTCCCATTTAGTTTCAATTTAGTTTTGTTTAGAGATACAGCACGGAAGCAGGCCCTTCGGCCCACTGAGTCCGCACCAATCCCTGCATATTAACACTATCCTACACTTACTAGGGGACAATTAACATTTATACCAAGCCAATTAACCTACAAATGTGTACGTCTTTGGAGTGTGGGAGGAAAACCTTGGAAAAACCCATGCCGCCACGGGGCGAATGTTCAAAGTCCGTACAGGCAGCCCCCGTAGTTGGGATCGAACCCGGGTCTCTACTGCTGCGCCACTGTGCTTCCCTAAATACATTTATTTCAGAGATTCCCAGCAATTAATCAAGCTGTTGAAGCTCAGTCTGCCAGTCCCAAAGAGTAGGGAGGAACTGCAAATTATGGTTTAAACCAAAGACAGACATAAAAAGCTGGGAGAAGACAGCTTTCTTGACACGAAACGTCACCTATTCCTTTTCTCCCGAGATGCTGCCTGAACCGCTGAGTTACTCCAGCATTTTCTGTCTGTCTTCAGTCCCAAAGAGTATCTCCACAGATTATGTGTTTATGAAATAAGGGGAGGCAAGGAAGTCGGTTGGTTGGTTTATTATTGTCACATGCACTGACACGAGGAAAAACATTGTTCGAGGTGCTATCCAGGCAGATCATACCATACATGAGTACACCAGGTAGTGAATGAGCGAAAATAAAAGGGTGCAGAATTTATTGTTACAGCTGCAGAGAAAGTGCAGATTAAAAAATGCAAAGGTCATGACAAGGTAGATTAGAAGATTAAGAACTCATCCCCAGTAAATGAGGGGTCTGTTCAAGAGCCTGATGACAGCAGGGAGGAAGCTGTTCCTAAAACTGGTGATACTCGCTTGTATCTTTTGCCCTACGTGAGAGGGGAGAAGAGGGAATGACCAGCGTATATGTAGTCCTTGATTATGTTGCCAGATTTCTCAGGGCAGTGTGAAGTGTAGATGTGGAATCGATTGTGGAGTGGGATGGGGGGCTGCTTTGTGCAATGAATAGGGGCTGCATTCACAATTTCTTGTGGTCTTGTGTAGAACAGCTGCCAAACCAAGCTATGATGCATCACAATAAGATGATTTCTATGATGTACCTGTGGAAATTGGTAAGAGTCTTTGGAGATATGCTGAATCTCCTTATTCTTCTGAGGAAGTAAAGAAAGAAAATTGTCAGAAGACTATAAAGTTTTTTTTTAAATGCTCAGTTCTTTGCTCCTCAATGTGTAAGTGGCATGGTTTCTGTAATTCCAATCAATTTAATCACTATTCATTCCACAATGAAAGATATGTGAGTCAGGGAAAGTTACTGGCATGAACCCTTGTCCTTTGTTTGTTTGACAGAAGAAAAAGAAAACACCATTAAAAAAGGATTTAAAAGAACGCAGTCCAAGTCCCCCTAAACAATCAGTTAAAGAGATCAGCAGTCCATTCAACCCTCCAGATCCATCAGACATCGCTGTTGAGTAAGTGGAAACATCCGTTGCCTGGCCCTTGTCCGTTTGTGAAGCGACAGGTAGTTTTATGAAGATTACCATCTGGCGTCGAGCTTCAGCTGCAGATGCACAGATGGAAATTCAGATGGATCGGTCATGACATTCTATTCAACAACAGAACCTTAAAGAGTTGATCCTAAATTGCCAGTCTGCATTACCAATTCCTGTTGGAACCTGAAGTTGCCAATTTAACACAATTACTTCTCATTTGGAAAATAAAAATCATTATTCTCTTCTTTAGGTTCCATTAAAAAAAATCAGTTGCATGGATCATGCACAGAGCAGTTATTTTAGATCCAAACTCCAAGTGTCACCCTTGGCTAACATGACTGCCAGCCATGCAGGAGGGATTCTGAGACCTCCTGTGTGAGATTAAGAGGGGTGGGTGAGGAGGGGGGGGGGGGGTGGTGGGGGGTGGAGGGGTGGAGGGAAAGATTGATCTGTGGATGCTAGTGGTACACTATGAATCCCCCCATGTGGCTTACTGATTGCTTGTGCAATTGGAATGTCCTGGTTACTGCTGAATGAAGTGTGCTAATGCACACTTCTAGTTGGACATCCCACCCCCAGTTCCCAGCACAGTCAGCTGTGAAGGACCAAGCAAGTGTCCAGCCTATGATTGACCCACGCTATTGATTTGGTAGAGCAAATTCAGCCCCATGGCTATGACTCACCTACCATGAGTTCATATTCATGGAAAACATTCAGACATTTATACTAAATTTCTCATATCTTTGATTTAAAGCTATTTTTTATAAATGTGCTTTTCATCCAAAGTAAAAATGGAATCAGTAATCACATGCATAACATTTATAATTGAAACGTTAATAAGTTAGTGACAATGATATTGGTATACTCAAATCATAATTTTATGAGCAATTTGTTACATATTCTAACTTGAATTCTAGAATTAAAAGTGCTGCTTGAAAATTATGTGGCGTGATCCAGATGTACCCGATGACATCTGTAACATTTTGGCAGCACTTAATTTGTATTCAAAAGCTAAACACTTTTCTCAAATGCCCTGTCCCACTATTTCAGTTCCAGTGAATACAATGCTGCTCTCGCTTCACTGTTGAGGAGTTTCAAGGGAGGCTTCCAGAGTTTTTCCATTCCCTGTTTTATTATGGATGGAGTTGCAACAAGCCAGAAAAACGAAGGTCCCCCTCCTTATAAGTAAGGTAACATCAACAGTATTGCTCTTATTAAACATTGTCTTTGCTTTATCCTTTCTGCACTCAGTTGTATTATTTTGTCTTCAAATTCATTCTTCCTTATTCTTGTTTTTTGATGTTATCAAAAACATTGTATTCCTTGGAGTTACATTATGTAAGTGACTTTTTTTAAAGAGTTTTAATGGTCTCATAGAATGTAGAACAGTATAGCACAGGGACAGGTCCTTCAGCCCACAATGTCTGTGCTGACCATGATGCCAAGACAAACTCTTATCTGCCAACACGTAATCCATACCCCTTCATTGCTGTATATCCATGTACCTATCCAAAAGCCGCTTAATAGCCACTATCATATCTGCCTCCACCACAACCCCTGGCATCATGTTCCAGGCACCCACCACCATCTGTGTAAAAACAGTTGTCTTGCACATCTCCTTTAAACTGTGTCCTCTTACCTTAAAGCTATGCCCTCTAGATTTTGATATTTCCATCCTGCAAGAAAAAGGTTCTGATGTCTACCCGATCTATGCTATCATAGAAATGTAAAGATGAAGGAATGTCTTTATACTTATTCCACCATCTGTATTTTTCAGTAAACAATTCCATACCTGTAATATGGTGTTAAAGTTAGTTTCTGAGCCAACATCAATTTACCATGTGAGCATTACAGACATTTGACCTATTTATGTGCAATGGTATTCATATTATATCAGCACCAATGAAAATATTACTTCCAGCTAATTAAAGTGAAATTATTTGCCATCAATTGCTTAAGACTTCCAAAGTTAATCTTCATTTATGTATTTCATTCTAATATTATAAAGTGTAACCAGCATTGTAAAAAAAATATTTGAAACAGTGTTTTTATGGATCCAAAAGATATGACTTATTTTCCATAAGCAGACAGACTGCAGACTTTATACATCGTTACAATTGAGCTTTGGTCAGTTCCATGTGTGGGAAGCCGATGATTCCTCCGCATATACTGCTTTTATATCACAACAGACTGATAATTGTCTTTCATTTTGCAATCGTAATAGGTAAAACGTCCTGCCACCAACAATACTTTGTAAATTATCCCACAACATTTCCTCAAAGGAATGACATTTTTTTGAATGCACAATGATTCTGTACGTGATAATTGATTGATTGAAAGACACCACGGAAACAGGCCCTTCAGCCCACCGAGTGCATACCATTGATTACCTGTTCACACTAGTTCTATGCTATCCCACTTTCTTATTCACTCCCTACACACTAAGGAGTAGGCCATTTAGAACGGAGATGATGAAAAACTTTTTCAGTCAGAGAGTTGTAAATCTGTGGAATTCTCTGCCTCAGAAGGCAGTGGCCAATTCTATGAATGCATTCATGAGAGAGCTAGATAGAGCTCTTAAGGAAAGCGGAATCAGGGTGTATGGGGAGAAGGCAGGAACGGGGTACTGATTGAGAATGATCAACCATGATCACATTGAATGGTGGTGCTGGCTCGAAGGGCCAAATGGCCCATTCCTGCACCTATTGTCTATTGTATTGTCACTAGGAGAAATTCACAGAGGCCGAATAACCTATAAATCCACACATGTTTGGGGCGTGGGAAGAAACTGGAGCACCCGGAGAGAATCCATGTTTTCACAGAGAGAACATGCATGCTCCGCATAGATAGCACCTGAGGTCAGGATCTCTGGCTTCGTGAGGCAGCAGCTCTACAAGCTGCGCCATTGTGCTGCCCTAAATAATCCTATGTTGTCATTGAAAAGTTAGTTTTTTTAAGAAATGTTGAATTTGCTGAGATAATGACTCAATTAAGAAAAAATACTAAACATCAATGATAATCCATTTGTTAAACATCTAGGCCAAGGTGATTGTGAATTTAAAACCAACCATCTCTAATTGTGTGCCTCCCTCTATGTTGAATTAGTAGGTGTCAGCTCAACAAAAAAATTAGATCCACTAAAACAATGATTGCTTTGCTGCTATTTTAGGAAAGAGAAATATTAGGCTCTTCCTGTTAGCTACTCAAGGACTAAGGCTAAAGGCTGGCTTTATGTGGATGCAGGGGAAAAGCAATAGATAATAGGTGCAGGAGGAGGCCATTCGGCCCTTCGAGCCAGCACCACCATTCAATGTGATCATGGCTGATCATTCTCAATCAGTACCCCGTTCCTGCCTACTCCCCATACCCCCCTAACTCCGCTATCCTTAAGAGTTCTATCTAGCTCTCTCTTGAATGCATTCAGATAGAGTAGAGATGTTTTCAATGGTCATCCGCTCCAGTTGTCTGCCCAGTGGTATAAATGAATGAAATCCTATGGTGAGAGCCAGCTGGTAGCATCTACCCACATATTCCTGCCCCATTTTTTTGTCAGAGGAGAAAAATATTGAACAAGAAAGGATGGCTCATGAAGGAATAGATTTTATAAAGCAGCATGGTTGTTTTTGTTTGTAATAAAATATATCAGTTTTCAATACCAATAATGGTTATGATAGTCAAATATTGATCAATTTGTAGTAATCTTATTGGTCAGTAGTAATTGCTACCTTGAACCCTGTTTAGTTAACAGTCTATGCTTTGTTTTTAATTATTTTGTGGCAAAGAGTGATGCATATTTTAACAGCCATAGTGAGAATAACTATTAATATGTTTATGTATTTGTAGCATTCACAACACCCTGTATCTGGAGGTTAATTGCCCCACAGTTAACCCACCACTTGTACTTGTTTCGTGTAACAAACAGAATATTGTGCACTTTGGAGAGCATGCAGTAGGTAAATATTTCATGAAGCCAATTGTATACTTAATTTAATTCATTTGTAAATTTAGTCGGACATGACTTACGCACTCATTGGTTAAACACATGGCACCCTACCAAACTAAGCCACATCTTACAAGACTCCATGATTCAGCCCTTGTTCTGTACTGTTGGGTAACAACAAGGGTGGCAGTAGAAATGTTCATATCCTGTCATATCCCGGATTATGAAAGCAAAAAATTAAGCTTCAGACGGTTGTATCTCCATGTCAGGCAAGGCTATAATCAGTCTCAAAGCAACCAAAAACCTCACTGGCATGTGAAAAGTGCCAAAGTCCAGAAATTAGTGAGCCTGTGCAAAACATTTTCTCAAGCATCAGACAACATAAGTCAGAGAGGAGAAAGATACAAAAGAACTGAGTTTGGTAGTCCCACTTGACCAATATTGTATATGGTTCCTGGGTCGAACCATTTCTGCGGCTGAGGGCACTTTACACTTTGACAAGGTAACTATTAAGGTCCAATTTTCTTTCACTCTCCAGAAACTAATTACAGATTTACATCAAACGCTAATCAATTAAAGCAATGACTGGTTTGTTTATGGGATCTTAATTATGTTTTCCAATTATCAGAAACATTTGAATTGAGTTGACCAGATTGTTTTAGATAAACCTTTAAGTATTGGATATCTGTTCTTGGATCTTACTGATAATTAATTAATTAAAACTCTCAAGACAAGTTGTAGATATGGTTTGTTCTACATAAAAGGAAGAGTAGTATGGATGGAAAGCAATAATCAGGGTAACTGGCGTTGTCAATGCCATTTGCATATCAGGTAAAAATGTATTTCATTATCAGAATAGGACACTGACCAATGTCCATGATAGTCCTGTAAATGGCCTGAATGCGCAAAATAATTAGGATCTTCAGGGATCTACCTCACTATTCTTCCAACTTTCTCCCCATTTTCCTATAATATGTCTGAAGAAGGGTCCTGACCCGAAACACGGCCATCCTTGTTCTCCAGAGTTGCTGCCTAATCTCCAGCACTTTGTGTCTTTTTTGGCGATATACAGTCAAGGATTGAGATATCAACCAGTCCAGGAATATTGTGGGTCCTCTCCTGCTACATAATGAGGTCATACTATCAACCCAATAATTCCCAGTGATTATTTTAGAGAAAGTCATGTATTTTAATCAAAAGAGAAAATATGAAGAGATAAATTATCTCACATAATTTTACAGTTGCACACTGATGCCTACATCCGGATAGCTGTGTAAGCTGTGCGCTGCTGAACAAAATCCACACTTGAACCAGTAATGACAAACAGTTACATGTGGAAGTATGTAGCCATACTTCCACATGTAACCATATAAACATCATTCAAGGATAAATGAGAATTAATTGGGAGCAGTTTAAAGGGTTGCACTAATAACCTTTAGCATTATTTGTTTTCAGTGTCACCTCTAGTTAGTAATTTATGTTAAACCTGTATGAAGAGAGGACTAGTGTTTCCTCACATATAAATTATTGTTTAAATCTATGCGATATATTTTAATGCTTTTTTATAGAGCAAAGAGTGCTCAAAAAAGTCATGATTCAGAATATTTCTCAAGATGATCTGGATGTATCCTTTCACTACCCCAAGGTATTCAGGTACTCCAAGAGTTCCAAGGGTCTTGTGAAGGAACAGGTTACTCTTAACAATGGCCCCAACCTTGAGTACTGTTTTTATTTATATCTCCTCTTTTGATTCTTTAAGTAAATGTAATGGCACAAATGGAGATGTGTAAATAATGTAATCTATGGTTACTCCTATTGCTGACATTTCCTTATGACAGAGGAGGGGCCATTCAGACCATTGGGTTAATACTACCTCTCAGAATGATCCATTCCTCACATTTGCTTCCTTGTGACCTCCTTCCCTCGTATACCCATCAATTGCATGCTGTTTCTCTGACCAATCACCTACACAAAGAGTAATTCACAGGAGCCAGTTAACCTCAACCCAAAACGTCACCCATTCCTTCTCTCCAGAGATGCTGCCTGCCCCAATGAGTTACTCCAGCTTTTTGTGTCTATCTTCGGTTTAAACCAGCATCTGCAGTTCCTTCTTACACCACCTACCAACCAACTAGCCTTTGGGACCTGGTCATAGAAGGACACCTGTGGTCACAGAAGGAATATGCAGACTCTGCTCGGATCGTGCAGCAGGTTAGGATTGCAGCTGGGTCCCTGGAGCTCTGAGGCAGCTGCAATACCTACATGAACACTGTGCCACCCTGTCAATACTTAATGTTAACGAGTACTCAGATGCTTGAGTGGAGGAAGGAACTGCAGATGTTGGTTTACACCGAAGATAGACACAAAATGCTGGAGTAACTCAGTGGAACAGGCAGCATCTCTGGATAGAAGGACTGGATGATGTTTCGGGTCTAAAGAAAGGTTTCGACCTGAAACATTACCCATTCCTTCCATCCAAAGATGCTGCCTGTCCCATTGAATTACTCCAGCATTTTGTGTCTACTGCTTGAGTGGAGGTCAGGTACATTCACCTTCCTCTTTTGCCCTGCATACAAAGTAATGGGTTTCCTCCAGTTACCTGTTCCAGTAGAATCTTAATGAGCAATCGTCATCTGGGAATCATTAGTCATGCTTTTTAAAACATGTTGTTAATTGCTTTACCTCTCCCAGTTGCTAATGATATGTTAGTTTTGGCCTAGTTGCTCTATGTTAATAGACTGGAGCCCTGCACTAGAATGTAGACAAACAATCCAGTGTGGGCTGGCACAAGGTTAGCAAAGCATTTATCTGGATCTCATAGATCTCCTGGCTTGCTGCTTTGATCAGAGCCATGAAACAGAAGGGTCTTGGTTCTCCTCTAACGACTGATCCAAGACATAAGCAAGAATTTGGGGCAAAACAGTGTCGCAGTGGTAGAGTTGCTGCCTTACAAAAGGCCCGGGTTCGATCCTGACTACTGGTGCTGTCTGAATGGAGTTTGTACGTTCTCCATGTGACCACGTGCGTGTTCTGTGGGTGTTCCAGTTTCCTCCCACATTCCAACACAAATGGAATTGTAAAACAATAAAATGAGGTCAAAAGGGTAACAGGACATCTGTTTATTTGCAATAGGGTGCAATATAAGACCATCCTGAAGAAGGAAAATGTGCCTGCAACAGTAAACATCAAAGGGAAATACTGTACATAAGGATCAGATGAATGCTAGATTGCTCCCAGCAATTGCTGTTTTTGACGCTCTTAAATAAAGTCATGATTGCTTTGCCCAATATTTGTGGCGTGTTTTAAAGTTTTCTTTAACACTTTGGTAAAATTGTAAATTGGCCCAAATGTGTAGTGTGCAGGGTGATCACTGGTCGGCGCGGTCTTGGTGGCCCGAAGGGCCTGTTTCCGCGCTTATTTTTTTAAATGTCTAAAACCCTAAATTGAATAGAATTTTTTTTTAAATACAATTACAATACCTACTTGGTATTCATAATGCAGAAATAAGTCCGTTGTTTCAACATTTCTGTGCTGGAGTTTATTTTGCACATGAACCTCCTCTCACCCCTTCAACCTCCCCCAAAACCATCACCCATAAATCCTTTCTCCCACTGCATTTTATCAAACTTCCTCCAAAACCTCTCCTCTTGTCTCATCTACTGCATATAGCAGCAAATTCCACATCTGCATTACTCTCATCAGGAAAGAGTTTCATCTTTATTGGATTTAGTAATGGCCATACTGTATATTTGGACATTACCTTACGTTAATTATTTCTATCAATTGTGTAACATTGTATACATAATGAGCCAAAATACCACTACTTGATTGATTTAACGCTTTGTCTCTCGTTTTCTGTGGTCTTGTGCAAGTTGAGCCTTAACTCACAATATTACAGATTAAATCAACTGTCCTGGATCCTGGAGGCCCCTTCCAGCTGTTAAGTTGTCTTCAAGCTCTTCAGCCAGGAGAAGTTCAGAATCTTGTGTTTTCTTTCACACCAACAGAGAGCAAAATGGTGAAACATTTTTTTTTCAAATTTAGTTTGTTTACATTGAGTTTACAAAACAGTGGATTAATGATGTATTTAAATTATGGACAGTGGGATCCTTATTGCAGTGTGTTAAAAGCAGGGAACCATGCTGACATTTACTGAGGTAATGCAGATTCCTTTTACAGCAAGAAGTTGGTTAGAGACGGTAACTGCAACAATAGTGTTCTAAAGAAGAATCATTTATGTTACGTTACTTTAGCTTATGTTATTGCCAATATCTCTGAGGAGAGTAAAGGTTGGTTATATTCCTGATGGTTTACTGAATGTGGATGCAGAACATTTCCTTTTGCCACTGTCTACCTTTAGATTTTTTTTCCATTATAATATGAAATTTAGTGTATCTTACTTTAGAGTTAAAGGATGAAATATCACAGTCACTAACACAGCTTCTAGTTAAAAAGCCCCATCATCTGTTCACAGTTCTATGAATCTATGGAAATCAGCACTGCAAAGGCAAACCTTTCCCTGATCCTGACGGGATATGGTGTAGACCCAGTAGTGACATGCTCTGTGGAAAAAGTATTGGATATGGGATATGTTCTTGCAAATCAAAAAAGAATGGTAACATTTCAGGTGAGTGATGCTGATTGTTAGTATGCCCAGATGAAGGATACCAACCCGAAACGCCAACTGTTTATTTCCTTCCACAGATGCTGCTCGGCCCGTTGAGTTCCTCCATCAGATTGTTTGTGGCTAAGGAAGGTGGTATTTCTTTGCAGGAATACAATTCTATCATGCATGGGCTATGAAGGTGATGCCAGATAAGGTCACAGAATTAAAGGATGGTTCCTGCATCGGAGGAGGCCAATCTGTCCATCAGGACTGTAATGGTTCTTATTAGAGTGACCGAGATAGTCCTTGTATCCACCCCACACCCTCCCTATCCCTGTTCTCTCCCCAAATCCCTGCCCATTGTTTCCTTTCACATTATTATCCTGTTGCCTTTTGGAGATTATACTTGAATCTTTCACACCCTATCCTTGGCCATACATTCCCAACCACACTCTGTGTAAAAAATGTTACATTTCACTCTTTTATCGGTCTCGTTCATTCTGTGTCGCTTTTTCTTGACACCACCATTGGGATGTTTCCTCAATCTACGCCTTTCGTAACCCACTGGATCTCCTCACATCCTCCTCAGTGCCAAGAATAACCCCAGCTTTTCCAAACTGTCATAAGTTCATAAGTCATAAGAAAATAAGTAGGCCAATTGGCCCATCGGGTCTACACCACTATTCAATCATGGTTGATCTATCTTTCCCTCTCAACCCCATTCTCCTGCCTTCTCCCCATAACCTTTGACTCCCTCACCAATCAAGTATCTGTCAATCTCCGCCTTAAAAATACCCAATGACTTGGCCTCCACAGCCATATGTGGCAATGAATTCCACAGACATACTACCCTCTGACTATAGAAATTCCTCCTCATCTTTCTAAATGTACATCCTTTTATTCTGAAGCGATGTCCTATGGTTCTAGACCAGTGGAAAAATCACGAGTATCCACATCGTTAAAGTCTCTGATTTCTGAATTCATTTAGATAAATTTCTCTGCACCCTCTTTGAAACCCTCGCATTTTTCCTAATACATGAGCCCAGAATTAGACACAGTGCTCCACTAGTAGTCAAACTGGTATGTTTTAAAGATCTACCATCTTGCTCTTATACTACATGCATCTGTATAAAGCACAGGTTCATGTAGGCTACTGTTAAACCCCTTATTCAACCTCCCCAGCCACTTTGAACAAACATGCACAAATACTACCATATCACTCTGTTCTGGTGCCCCTCTTAAATTTGTTCTATTTCCAAAATGTAACACTTCACATTTCTCAGCATTAAGTTTAATCAGCCACCCATCCGCCAGCCTATTCCACCAGCCTTTCTCCATCTTTGAAGCTCGTTATGATCCTGCTCACAGTTCGCAGGGCCTACAATGTCTGTAGGGCTCCATGCATTGTAATTACTGACAGGAACCTCAGCCAATTTATTCCACCCCAGATTATTTGGAGAATAATCATGGATTCTGCACTGCTGTTGCAGCTAATGTTGGCCAAAAAGCCACAGCCAAACATGATTGCTTCCAAATATGGTGCCAGTACTTCAGAAAGGTACGTCTGGAGTTATTAAGAAGTGAAATTGGCACTGTATAATTAAAGTTACTAAGAACCATTATTAAAAAAAACATACAGCAAACTCTACAGATGAAAACTTGGTCTCACAATTTGTTTGTCAGTTGAACTGAGCTTGAAATTCTGAAATCATTTTTGTTACTGTCGACAATTATTATTGTTAATCATAATATTGTTGCTACTGTGCACATTTTCCCCAGATCATTCAATTAGCTATAGCCTGAACTCAGAACCAGGTGCTCTGCCTTGTGCTTTATTTTAAAAGTAATGGCAAAATCAGAATAGTAGGTGGTATCATAGACATTGATGGTCAAAAATTACAGCAGGGTAGGGGAATCAAAAATTATAGGTTTAAGATGAATAGGAATCCTAGATTTAATAGGAATCTCAGGGGCAACATTTTCACTTATAGGCTGGGAGGTTATATGGAACCAGCTGCCAGAGGAGGTAGCTGAACCAGTACTATAACTGCATTGAAAAGATACTTGGGCAGGTTCATGGATTGGAAAGATTTAGAGGGAAATTGTCCAAACCATGGCAAATAATTCTAGCTTAGATGGGACATCTTGGTCGGCATAGACAAGTTGGCTGAAGGGCCTGTTTCTGTGCTGTATGACTCTATAGAATGAAATGTTAGAATTGATTTGACAAATTTATATTTGCATTCAGATTGCGAATTCATTATAACTATCATGTTACATTCCATTTTAATATAACCTGTCAAACACAGCATTCAATAGTTATTCAGCCCTATTAAGTGAGTATTTATCATCAAAGCAATTATTGATTTAATATGAATTGACCGGAGCGGTCTATCTGGGCAGGAATGCCTGAAAGTATTGGCAGATCAACAGACAGCATTGTCAGGATGTTGTAAGTAAAGCTTCACTGACTCCGGGCACCACAAACTGCCTTTAGGGACATCAGTCTGACTGTCAAACAGTGGAAGTGATTCCAGGGAGCATTTCCTGAATGATATAAATGAAATGCTCACACTGATATGCCCTGGAAACGGTGTCTGGTGCAAGTACATTTTACATTTAATATGATTTTATTAATATCATATTTTTACAGTTGCAAAATGCCACAACACTTAACGTCATGTTTGATGTAAAGCTGGAAAGTTTATCTTACACAAAGCACAAAGACCAGCAAAAGTTACCACCATTCTTGACATCAGATGAAATACCTGATGATTTAGTAGGTGAGTACTTTTTACTTATTTTAATTATGCAAAGCCACTTCAATCCAGAAATGTTATATCCAAACATTTCATTCAATTTCAGTTCAATCCCATGTGTGTGTATTATATTTTGTAAACGTCACCTGCTGAAGACAGAAGCTGATGGATGTGGGAGAGCACCTCATCTCAACTGATTCAGTGTTCAATTTTGACACTCATTACATGCATTCTGATCCACCTAGGGCATCATCTCAACAAGAGCTGTCCTGTCCCTTACAGTACCTCACTTTGTCCATGACAACCGTGATCCCATTTGCCTGCATTAGACCCATATCGCTCTACTTGTTTCCTATCCAAGCACCTGTCAAAATGCCTTTAAAACATTTTAATTGTATCTGCCTCCACCATGGTGGTGCTGCGGTAGCGTTGCTGCCTTACAGCGGCAGGGACCTGGGTTCGATCCTGACTACAGGTGTGTATGTGGCCTGCGTGGGTTTTCTCCGGGAGCTCCGGTTTCCTCCCACACTCCAAAGGTATACACATTCATTGGCTTGGTAAAAATTGTAAATTGTCCCTAATGTGTAGGATAGGGTTAGAGTGCGGGGATTGCTGGTTGGCGCAGACTTGGTGTGCTAAAGGGCCTGGTTCCATGCAGAATCTCCAAACTAAATTAAACTAAACCTCCTCACCTATGCATTCCCAAAACTGCATACTTTTCAACAATGAAGCTCCGATCAACTAATTATAGACAATAGACAATAGGTGCATGAATAGGCCATTGGGCCCTTCGAGCCAGCACCGCCATTCAATGTGACCATGGCTGATCATTCACAATCAGTATCCCATTCCTGCCTTCTCCCCATACCCCCTGACTCCGCTATCTTTAAGAGCTCTATCTATCTCTCTCTTGAAAGCACAGCACAGACAGAACATCAGGCCTGCCATTTCACTAAGTGATGTGCTTCAACATCTCCCTTAGATACATTTCTGATGTACAACTGAGATACTTTACCCTGTGAACGTCACTCAGCCTGACTTCTAACGGCATCTGCCATTCCTAAGTATCTTGGGCTCACCATCATCATTACTTCTCCAGTTTGCATCAATTTCAAAATACAGATCATTATTTACAACTCCTGTACGCCATTTTTAATCATCCTTCAAAAAGCGGCGCTTAGACCATCTACTCTCCAACTTTCATCAAACATGCGATCTCTCTTCCACTATTTGTAAACCGCTAAGTAAAGCACAGGGATCCAGGAGTACAAGTACATTGTTCCCTGAAAATGGCATAGCAGGTAGATAGGGTGGCAATCCTATCACTCTGGGCTTCAATTAGTCATGGAATTGAGTAGAAAAGTTGGGACATTATGCTACAGTGTATAAGACATTGGAAACTTGTAGTATTGTATTCAGTTTTAGTTGCCCTGCTATGGGAAAGATACTATTAAGCTGGAAAGAGTGCAGAGAAGAATTATGAGGATG
The DNA here is from genome assembly GCF_053455715.1 of Rhinoraja longicauda. Taxonomy (NCBI): domain Eukaryota; kingdom Metazoa; phylum Chordata; class Chondrichthyes; order Rajiformes; family Arhynchobatidae; genus Rhinoraja; species Rhinoraja longicauda. Next base: position 12,475,992 of record NC_135982.1, read on the forward strand.
CTGCCAGGACATGAGGGCCTGAAAGAAAAGGAGAGGGTGGGCAGGCTCAGACTTTATTCCTTGGAGCACTGGAACTGATCTTCAAGAGATGTATGAAATTATCAGGGGTATATATAGGGTAGACAAATTCCTAGAGTAGGCAAATCAAGAATAAGAAACCATATGGTTAAAGTGAGAGGGGAAAGATTTAATAGGAAGCTGAGGGGCGACCTTTTCACACAGAGGGCGATGGGCACATGGAATGAGCAACCAGAGGAAGTAGTTGACGCAGGTACAACAATAACGTTTAAGACACTTGGACAGGTAGGAAATGTTTAGAGGGATATGGGCCAAACATGGGCAAATGGGAATAGCTTTGTCAGCATGCGTTGGGCCGACGATCCTGTTTCCGTATGTATGACTATGATTTGATAGCTTTCTAGGTTGTTCAGGCAAAGGTCACAAGATTAGAATATGAGAAATTGGTCCACAATCATATCATACTTCTGCAGCTCTGGTCCACAACAACTTTTCCTTCTTCCTGTAATTTTGCTGGTATTTCATGAGGTAGAATAATCTCTAAAGTGATAGAGTGTTTCCTGAGTGTTGAGTATTGGTGGAGGATGTGAACAAAGTGAAACAAACTGAAGTAGAATGCCAAAGATGTAATTCTCCTCGTTTATGTATTCTGCCAGGTACTCAGAACTATGGTGGTCAGAGTGTTTTCAGTGTTTCCCCGATCGAAGGCTGTATTGAAGCAATGCAGACTCAAGAATTTGAAGTGACATTCAGCCCAGACCACGAAGGTTTTTGTTACTCAGATATCATGCACGTGGAGCTGTTTGACAAGGTAACTGGGTGCTTCTTATTCCAGCACATGGTTAAAGGCAAAATTGCTTTGTGGTTAAATCATAAAATCACAGAATCGTATAGCATAGAAACAGGCTCTCTTGCCCATCTTGTTCATGGTGACCATGGTTCCTCTCTATGCCAATCCCATTTACCTGCATCCCTCTACACCTATAAGATCCCCTCTCATCCTTCTAAACTCCAGTGAATACAAGCCTAGTCTTTTCAATCTTTCCTCATATGACAGTCCCGCCATCCCAGGGATCAATCTCGTGAACCTACGTTGTACTGCCTCAATTACAAGGATGTCCTTCCTCAAATTAGGACACTGCAAAACTGCACACATTACTCCAGATGTGGTCTTACCAGGGCCCTACACAAATGCAGAAGAACCTCTTTTTTCCTATACTGAAATCCTCTCGTTATGAAGGCCAACATGCCATTAGCTTTCTTCACTGCCTGCTGTACCTGCACACCAACTATCAGTGACTGGTGTACAAGGACACCCAGGTCTCGCTGCACTTCCCCCCTTACCTAACCTAACACCATTGAGATAATAATCTACCTCCTTGTTTTTGCCGCCAAAGTGGATAACCTCACATTTATCTATATTATACTGCATCTGCCACGCATCTTCCCACTCACTCAACCTGTCCAGGTCACCCTGCAACCTCCTAACATCCTCTTCACAGTTCACACTGCCACCTAGCTTTGTGTCATCTGCAAACTTGCTAGTGTTGCTTCTAATTCCCTCTTCCAAATCCAAATGTCTCCTTTTTATGACAGCCCTCCATTCCAGACAACATCCTGGTGAATCTCTTCTAATGCTACCACACGCTTCAAGTAGCATAGTGGCCAGAACAGTACAGCATACTATACACAGGCCCTGACTGATAAAGGCCAGCATCCAAAAGACTCTTCCACCACCCTGTCTACCTGTGGCACCACTTAGCTCGGGTGATTGCATTGGCCATATTGTTTGCATGTAATACCAAACTCCTTAAACTTGCAGTCTCTTCCAAAGTCTTGTCATGGGAAGAGATTACTAGTGGTAGAGCAAAATAGATTCAAAGATGTTTCCAAAACCTCCTTGAAGAATAGCAACATCTCCACCCACTCTTGGGGAACCCTGGTCTATGTCCACAACTCTACCACTGCACCAATGTGCTCCCCACCCCTACACTGTACCCCCCTTAATGAACATGTTCAGCAGCTGCCAGAAATAGCAGCAGTGCATCTTCTGCGTTGAGGAAATTCCAAAACAATTGTTGATTATCCATCCTTTCACAGGTCAGTCACTCGATCCAGCTGAAGGGAGCTGCAAAGAAATATTTGATGTTTGTTGAAGGTGGAGACCCGATAGATGTTTCAGTGGAATCTCTAAGTATCTTACCAAGTTATGAGCAAGTGAATGTAACAGGTATGACATATATATTATGCTGCACTATTGTCACAAACAACTGAGGGAAGGCTTGCTGTTGTCCTATTATGTTGTTGTATTATTATGATTACATAGAAACATAGAAACATAGAAACTGGGTGCAGTAGGAAGCCATTTGGCCCTTCGAACCAGCACCGCCATTTATTGTGATCATGGCTGATCATCTACAAACAGTAACCTATGCCTGCGTTCTCCCCATATCCCTTGATTCCACTAGCTCCTAGAGCTCCATCTAACTCTCTTTTAAATTCATCTAGTGGATTGGCCTCCACTGCCTTCTGTGGCAGAGAATTCCACAAATTCACAACTCTCAGAGTGAAAAAGTTTCTTCTGACCTCAGTTTAAAATGGCCTCCCGTTTATTCTTAGGTTGCGTTTTGTGTCCCCTGGTTCTGGACTTTCCCAATATTGGGAACATTTTTCCTGCATCTAGCTTGTCCAGTCCTTTTATAATTTTATATGTTTCTATAAGATCCCCTCTCATCCTTCTAAACTCCAGTGAATACAAGCCCAGACTTTCCAATCTTTTGTCATATGACAGTCCCTCCATCCCAGGGATTAACCTTGTGAACCTACGCTGCACTGCCTCAATAGCAAGGATGTCCTTCCTCAAATTAGTAGACCAAAACTGCACACAATACTCCAGATGTGGTCTCACCAGGGCCCTATACAACTGCAGAAGGACTTCTTTGCTCCTGTACTCAAATCCTCTCGTTATGAAGGCCAATATGCCATTAGCTTTCTTCACTGCCCGCTGTACCTGCACACTTACTTTCAGTGACTGGTGTACACCAAGGTCTCGTTGCACTTCCCCTTTACCTAATCTGGCACTATTGAGATAAAAATCTGCCTCCTTATTTTTGCCATCAAAGTGGATAACCTCACATTTATCTACATTATACTTCCTCTGCCATGCATCTGCCCACTCACTCAACCTGTCCAAGTCACCCTGCAACCTCCTAACATCCTCTTCGCAGTTCACACTGCCACCCAGCTTTGTGTCATCCGCAAACTTGCTAGTGCTACTTCTAATTCCATCATCCAAATCAATAACATATATTGTAAATAGTTGCGGTCCCAGCACCGAGCCTTGTGACACTCCACTGTCCACTACCTTCCATTCTGAGAAGGACCCATTTTTTTCCTACTCTTTGCTTCCTGTCTGACAACCAATTCTCTATCCTTCTCAATACCCTACCCCCAATACCATGTGCTCTAATTTTGCTCGCCAACCTCCAGTGTGGGACCTTATCAAAGGTTTTCTGAATGTCTTGATACACTACATCCACTGGCTCTCCTTCATCCATTTTACTTGTCACATCCTCCAAAAAATCCAGAAGATTAGTCAAGCAGGATTTCCCCTTCATAAATCCATGCTGACTTGGACCAATCCTTTTACCGCTATCCAAATGCGCCATTATTACCTCTTTAATAAATGTCTCCAACATCTTCCCCACCACCGATGTCAGGCTAACTGGTCTATAATTCCCCATTTTCTCCCTCGCTCCTTTCTTGAAAAGTGGGATAACATTAGCGACCCTCCAATCCACAGGAACTGATTCTGAATCTATTGAACATTGGAAAATGATCAGCAATGCTTCCACGATTTCTTGAGCCATCTTCTCGAGTACCCTGGGATGCTGATGCACCATTACCTAGTATTACTGTTATTAATTATTGTATCATTGATTATTGTATATTTAAGGCCTGTTAAGCTGCAGCAAATAAGAAATTATTTGTTATGTCACCAGTACATATAATAATTAAACACTCTTGACACAAACTCCAATTGGCAATTGGCAATTGGCAATTGGCAATTGTCTGTCCGTCCGTCCGTCCGTCAGTCCATCCGTCCGTCCGTCCGTCTGTCTCTGTCTGTCTGTCTGTCTGTCTGTCTGTCTGTCTGTCTGTCTGTCTGTCTGTCTGTCTGTCTGTCATTATTAAGTGTCATTATTAAGTGTCATTATTAAGTCCAAATGTGTCCATTCCCTCCAAACTTATTCCAATTTTCCATTATGTTCAAATGAATAACTAGAGAGCAGTCCTGAGCTACTATCTATCTCATTGGAGACCCTTGCACTATCTTTGATTGTACTTCACTGGACTATATCTTGCACTAAACGTTATTCATGTTATTCCCTTTATCATGTATTTGTACACTCTGGATGGCTCGGTTGTAATCAGATGCAGGTTAATGTGGATAAATGTGAGGTTGTCCGCTTTGGTGGCATGAACGGGAAGGCAGATTATTATCTGAATGGCGTCAAGTTAGGAAAAGGGGAAGTACAACGAGATCTGGGTGTCCTTGTACATCAGACACTGAAAGTAAGCATGCAGGTACAGCAGGCAGTGAAGAAAGCTAATGGCATGTTGGTCTTCATAACAAGAGGAGTTGAGAATAGGAGCAAAGAGGTCTTTCTGCAGCTGTACAGGGCCCTCGTGAGACCACACCTGGAGCATTGTGTGCAGTTTTGGTCTCCAAATTTGAGGAAGGACATTCTTGCTATTGAGTGCAGAGAAGGTTCACAAGGTTAATTCCCGGGATGGCTGGACTGTCATATGTTAAAAGAATGGAGTGACTAGAATTGTATACACTGGAATTTAGAAGGATGAGAGGGGATCTTATTGAAACATATAAGATTATTAAGGGGTTGGACACGCTAGAGGCAGGAAACATGTTCCCAATGTTGAAGGAGTGCAGAACCAGGGGCCACAGTTTAAGAATAAGGGGGAGGCCATTTAGAACGGAGATGAGGAAAAACCTTTTCACCCAGAGAGTTGTGAATCTGTGGAATTCTCTGCCTTGGAAGGCAGTGGAGGCCGATTCTCTGGATGCTTTCAAGAGAGAGTTAGATAGAGCTCTTAAAGATAGCGGAGTCAAGGGATATGGGGAGAAGGCAGGAACGGGGTACTGATTGTAGATGATCAGCTATGAGCACAGTGAATAGCGGTGCCGGCCCGAAGGGCTGAATGGCCCTTACTCCTGCACCTATTGTCTATTTTCTTTCTGCTGACTAGTTAACACGCAACAAAAGCTTTTTACAGTACCTTGGTACACGTGACCGTAAACTAAACTCAACTCAACTCAACTCAAATGGATAGGATCATTGGACTATTGGAATATCATGTGGCCCCTCTTGAGCCAGATCCACCTTCAATGAGATTGAGGCTGGCCTGTGACCATTTACCTACCTCTTCCTCATTTTTGAGGTTAACAAGAATCTATCAATATCATATTTAACGTAAACAATTATTTCAGTATCAATTGTCACTTCCAACTTTTTCCCATCCACTGCATTTAGAAGTTTTCGTAACTTCAAAAAGTAAACTTTCTGTGATTTTTTCTGGAGCTTTCATCTGTAGCTTCCTGCAATTGTTGTCTACAGATGTTCCTCGGCCATTGGTCCTGCTTACTCTGAAAAGCACCAAGTCTGACAATAAATACAGCACTCCATTGAGGGAATTCCAGGTAGGATGCATCCGATCAACCCAACTTGCTGGAAAAAAGGTAATGTTAACAAATTGTATTTTGAAAGTTATTTAAAGTGTCTAAAATTAAGAATGGCAAATTAGACCAGAATTTACTGGGAAGTTAGATGGTAAGTTTAATACATATATTACATGGCGGGTATGGCACAGTGGCCTCATGCTGTCTCACAGTGCTGGAGACTTGGGTTGATCCTGACCTTGGATGCCGTCTGTATGGAGTTTGCACATTCTTCCTGTGACTGTGTGGTTTTCCTCCAGGTGCTTCCCCAATCCCAAGAACGTGCAGGTTGCAGGTTAATTGGTCCCGTAAATTGCCCCTTATGTGTAGGGAGTGGATGCAATCGTTGGATAACAGAACTACTAGTGAACAGGTGATCGATGTTTGGCGTGGACCTGGTGGGCCAAGATGTATCTCTCAACTAAAAAATTAGTGTGCGAACAATTTCATGGGTTGTGGTGAGGAAGAGGTCCCACAATTGTGAACTGTATTTGAACAGCGAATTAATATCTTCATAAACATGGGAGTTTGGCCTATATCCCTCTAAACCTTCCCATCCATGTACATGTCCAAATGTCTTTTCAATATTGTTAATATAGCTGCCTCAAACTCTTGCTCTGGCAGCCATTTTATGTACTTATCACCCTCTGTTTGATACATATATAGAATGATCTGCCTGAGGAAGGGGTTGAGGCAGGAACAATAATAATACTGAAAAGACATTTGGACAGATATCCTCTTTCCTTAGTTTAGCGATACAACGCAAATGCAGTCCCTTCAGCCCACCAAGTCCGTGCCGAACAGCGATCCCCGCAGACTAACACTATCCTACACACACTAGGGACAATTTACAATTATACCAAGCCAATTAACTTACAAACCTGTACGTCTTTGAAGTGCAGGAGGAAAGCGAAGTTACCAGAGAAAACCCACGCAGGTCACGGGGTGAACGTACAAAATCTGTATAGACAGCACCCGTAGTCAAGATCGAACATGGATCTCTCGTTGTAAGGCAGCAATTCTACCACTGCGCCACTGTGCAACCTGTCTGTCTGTCTGTCAGCGGAGTTAATTCCATCCCATCTAAGCCCCTTGTACTAAAGCAGTAGTCAATGTTGGGAAAGTGAAACCCCTGAACTCCTATAATCCTCTTGCTCTTATACCATTCTGTAATTTGCTTACATATTGCCCATTGACTATTGGTATTACCTCAGCAAAGTGATCGCCCTTTCCTTATTCCTGAATTCCACCCATGATGGCATCATTGGATGATCCCACCAGGATACCCTCTCCAACAATGGTGCAGCTGGTAGAGCTGCTGCCTCACAACGCCAGTGATTGCAGTTCAATCCTGACCTCGGATGCTGTCTGTGTGGAATTTGCACGTTCTCCCTGTAACTGCTTGGGTTTCCTCCGGGTGTTCTGTTTTTTTCCTACATCATAAAAACATGCGGGTTGGTGGGTAAATTTACGATTAAAAAACGATTTCTAACGTTTTTTATATAAAATTACAGTTAACATTATATTGATAGATGATCTATTTCAGGAGTAACATTGCATTAAATTAAATTAAATACACTATCTTGGTAAAGTGGCTGATATGAATATTTGGTCCATGATCACATCAAGGAGCTTGATGTGTGGATATTGGCTAGAGGATGCATTGGGATAATCTAGGTTTGTGGAGGGGGCTATGGAAATGAAAGACCTTCTTAATATCACAAAATTAGTGCTCAAAAATAAAGATCAGCCCTAACTCAATTATTCAATAGTCTAGTTATGGACAAGTGTACAGAGGCAGTGAAATGGTTGCTCTATATGCATTTCAGTTAAATTACAGTACTGTAATAAGTACAATAGATCCTCTTCTGTAACAGCATGCAGAGAGTGGCCACTCTCCAGCACGATCTTGCAACTTCACAGCTCAGTTAGAAAATCGAGTTGGAGTAACTCAGTAGGTCAGGCACCATCTCTGGAGAAGATGAATAGGAAGAGAGAGTTTCAGGAAGAGAGTCCTCGACCCGTCACCTATCCTTGTTCTCCAGAGATGCTGCCTGGCCTGCTGAGTTACTCCAGCACTTTGTTTCTTTTTGTGTACTGTATTAACCACTATCCACACAGTTCTTTGTTTCTACATTTCCAGAAAATTGAGTTCTTTAATATAAAAATATCTGACACAAATGAGTGTTGTTGCCTTTACAGAGTGTTGAGTTCATCATTGACTACCCACAAGCAGTTCAGCTGAAGGGCTTCACCTTTGAGCCGGCCAGAGGTATTGTAGAAGCCGGCAACACAAAGACCGTCAGTGTCACCTGGACTCCCCCTGCTGGACACGATGTAAGTTGTCACACTGTGACTTCCAATGTCCTGCATAAAGTCCAGACCTGCATAAACTCAACAGTTCAGATAGACAATAGACTATAGACAATAGGTGCAGGAGTAGGCCATTCGGCCCATCGAGCCAGCACCGCCATTCAATGTGATCATGACTGATCATCCACAATCAGTACCCCGTTCCTGCCCTCTCCCCATACCCCATGACTCCGTTATCATTAAGAGCTCTATCTAACTCTCTCTTGAAAGCATCCAGAGAATTGGCCCCCACTGCCTTCTGAGGCAGAGAATTCCACAGATTTACAACTCTCTGAGTGAAAAAGTTTTTCCTCATCTTCGTTCTAAATGGCCTACCCCTTATTCTTAAACTGTGGCCCCTGGTTCTGGACTCCCCAACATTGGGAACATGTTTCCTGTCTCTAGCATGTCCAATCCCTTGATAATCTTATATGTTTCAATAAGATCCCCTTTCATCCTTCTAAATTCCAGTGTATTCAAGCCCAGTCGCTCCAATCTTTCCGGGAATTAACCTAGTGAACCTAGGCTGCACTCCCTCAATAGCAATAGCATTTCAACAATTTGACAACATAACTGACTGATTTCTTTAAGACTTTCAAAAATAAATTATTAAATTAAAGAATGTGGTGCAGTTAGTTTATTCAATTCCACACTGCAAACTGAAGTTTTATATTTAATTAAATCTATTTAATGATATGTTGAATAAGGTACATAATAACAAATAGAAACCACCTGATTGGGGTTTTACCAGCAAGCATGCCATTCTTTTGATGATAGTCCTGTGAAATGCAGATGGGACTGGCGTACCTGAGGCACCCTGGTCGACATGGGCAAGTTCATAAGTCATAGTAGCAGAATTAGGCCATTCGGCCCCTCGACTTTACTCCGCATTTCAATTATGGCTGATCTACCTTTGCCTCTCAACCCCATTCTTCTGCCTTCTCCCAAATAACCCTTACTAATCAAGAATTTGTCAACCAAGTATCTGATCTTCCCCCCTACATTTTTCTCCGCGTGAATCTCTATAAAACCTTTTGATCATCCATGTAATTCTACCAGAGAAGAATACTTTTGTGAAGAAGTTTCATTTTTATTGCGCCTTCTAAAATTGAATTCATCCTACCATTTCTAAATTAGGTATATTGAAAAGAAAGCTGTTCAATTTCATGGTTTTAAATGCAAACCAATAATATATTTTGACTGCAGATTTTTCAGTAAGACTTTTAAAACTTTGTTTTTCAGCCACTTCAGACCATCTCAGCCATGGTTAAAATGACCATCAAAGGAGACATCACGGAATACTACCAGATCATTCTGATGGCCATGGTTATCGTAACTTAAGATAAAAAGTCAGGAGGATTTACTGAGAAGGCTTCTTGTATATAAGAGGTTTATACATTGTCAAAAGGACTATTTTAAAATCAGATTTTTAAGCTTTAAGGAGATGGAATCAAACTAAAACTATACTTTGTTTGGTGCTCTATACCTTTGACTGATTTTGTTTTATATTGACACTTTTCTGTAACAAGGAAGCTCTGTAAGTAAAGGTTTTCTCATCCAAATGTGTTGTGAAGAATGTGTTCAGTTCGAATTATTTTTCTGCTATTCCAAATTCTTTCATTCTCACCAAAGACTTAGAACATAGAATATAACACCCGCCGTTCGGCCCACAATGTCTGAGCCGAACATGATCTGCAGTCACCACCTCTGCTTGCATATCCCTCCATTCCCTGCTGATCGAAAAGCCTCTTAAATGTCACTTTCATATCTGCTTCCACCACCACTCCTGGCAGTGTGTTCCAGATACCCACTACAATTTGTAATCTGTACAGTATAGTCTTTCTGTCTACTAGTTAGCATGCAACAGAAGCTTTTCACTGTACCTCGATCCACGTGACAATAAACTAAACTCTCTAAACTTTGAGTTTAAAAAAGTGCCCAATACAACTTCTTTAAACTTTACCCCTCTTACTTTTAAACCTGCCCTCTATTCTTTAACATTTACACCTTAGGATAAATGTGTTGACTGTCTACCTTATCCGTGCCCATCATATTTTCTTATCATAATTATAATCATAATCGTAATTTATTAGCCAAGTATGTTTTGCAACATACGAGGAATTTGATTTGGCATACAGTCATACCAAAAAAGCAACAAGACACACAACTACATAAAAATTTGACATCAACATCCACCACAGCGGCTCCTCCGCATTTCCCATTGTGATGCAAGGCAATAAAGTCTTATCTTCTTTCCTCCTTTTCTCCCATGGTTGGGGAAGTCGAACCATCTGCAGCCGGCGATCAAGCTCTCGCTTCAAGGTGGTCGAACCTCCTGCGGCCTGGAGCTCTCGAAGTCAACATCCCCCCATCCCCCCAGTCTCCACTTCGTGGTCCATCTTACAGTGTATAAGATCATGAGGGGAATAGATGGGGTGAATGCATAGACTCTTTTTCCCAGAGTAAAGGAATCAAAAACCATAGGGCAGAGGTTTAAAGTGAGAGGGGAAAGATTTAATAGGAACCTGAGGGGCAACTTTTTAAACACAGTATCCAGCAATAACTGAGATCCTTTGTCCACATCCCCCAATAAACAATAATTAAAATTATCTGTTATACTGGGTAATGCTGACCATAACAGTGCAAGTCAAAGTAGGTAATGCAACCTATGCCAAGTCCATCCTGGTTTGATGCTGAGGTAGGGTTTGTGGTTAGGATACTGCGGCGTGGTTCAACAACCTGAATGTTGACACGTCATTGGAGCCCTGTCTTTTCTCTCTTTGCTTCGCAAGTTATCACCGAGCCGTAACATTTGCAGCAGCATGAGCAACAGACAATGGTGAGAGCAGATTGTCCTCATGGATGTGATGCACACAGCAGCAGCAAGCTTCAGGCTAACCGATCCTTCCAAGGTACCGGAGAGACATCCGCTAAATCCCCAAGTCTGCAGAGTGCAGAGCTGAAGCATGCAAACAACAAACTCCCATCTGCAAGTCAAGCAGCCTTGTCACTTTCCTCATGGAGTTGAGGGTGTGTTCACTATGTTACAAAGTCGCCTGGAGTACGTGGCTCCATTGTTCTTCATTAGGGTTGTTCAACCATTCCATGAACTGGGGGCTTTCCACTCAATTTAACATTCAGCTAGTGTCTGGCTAGATCCATAGCTACGTCAATGGCCATTATCCAAGAAGAAACTTAGGCAACAGCTTTCAGTGTTCACATTATTTAAAGGAAAATAATCCGTGAGCATGTTTGTTTTTGGGACTTGGACCTGATTTTGACATCGGCTGTTGAACAAAGATCATAGCCAGGGGAGGAAGCATCTTGGGGTGGAACCTGAGCTCTTTCCTGTTCTTCAACCACCCAAAAAGCTATGCCTTAAAACATTAATTGGATGTAAATAATTAAAAACAGCAAATTTATTTTTAAATTAATATATTTTTCGAGACATGGAAGTCAGGAGTGGGAGAAACCTGAGCTGGCTAGGGGTTTTCTATGAAGCATTGTGTAATGAGCAGCAAGTTTTGGTGCACTGTGACATTGTCTGCATGATTTGTTAAGGTCATAGCAGAAACAAGCCCTTTGGCCCAACGTGCCCATGTCGACCAATTTGCCTACCTGAGCTCGCCCCATTTTCCTGCATTTGGCCCGTATCTTAGTTTAGTTTTAGTTTAGAGATACTGCGCGGAAACAGGCCCTTCGGCCCACCGAGTCCACACTGACCAGCGTTCCCTGCACATTAACACAAGCTACACACACTAGGGACAATTTGCACTTATAGCAAGTATACAAACCCAAGCCAAATAACTTACAAATCTGTACGTCTTTGGAGTGTGGAAGGAAACCGAAGATCTCGGAGAAAACCCATGCGGTCACTGGGAGAACGTACAAACTCCATACAGACAGCATCCATAGACAGGATCGAAACCGGGTCTCCGGTACTGCAAGCGCTATAAGGCAGGAACTTTACCACTGCGCCCCCGTGCAGCCCATTCCTGTCCATATACCTTTCCATATGTCTTTTAAGCTGCTATTTTGATTGAGGGATCAGGTCAGGGCAGTACTCTCCTCTGAAATTCCATAAGGGTCAGTGCTGGGGCTGCTTTTCTTCACGTTGTATATTAATGATTTGGATAAGGGGATTGAAGGCTATGTGACCAAGTTTGAAGATGATGCTAAGATAGGTGGAGGGGCAGGCAGTGTCGAGGAAGCAAGGGCTCTGCAGAAGGCCTTGGTCAGGGTAGGAGAGTGGGCAGACAAGTGGCAGATGAAATTCTGTACAGCAAAGTGTGGAGTCATGCATTTTGGTAATAAGAATAAAGGTGTAGATTATTTTCTAAATGAAGAGATAATCCAGAAATCAGAGGTGCAAAGGGACTTGGGAGTGCTGGTGCAAGACTCCTAAAAAGTTAATTTGCAAGTCGAATCGGCAGTAAGGAAGGCAATTCCTTTGCTAGCATTTATATCAAGAGGACTGGAATACAAAAACAGAGATGTAATGCTGAGGCACTGGTCAGGCCGCATTTGGAGTACTGTGAGCAAATTTGGGCCCTATATTTGAGGAAGGATGTGCTGGCTCTGGAGAGGGTCCAGAGGAGGTTTACAGGAATGATTTCAGGAATGTGTGGGTTAGCATATGATGAGCGTTTGATAGCACTGGGCCTCTACTCGCTGGTGTTTAGACGGTTGAGGGGGGACCTCATTGAAACTTACAGAATAATGAAAGGCATGGATAGAGTGGTTGTGGAAAGGCGTTTCCGCTGGTGGGAGAGTCTAGGACCAGAGGTCATAGCCTCAGATGTAAAGGGCGCCCTTTTAGAAAGGTGAGGAGGAGCTTCTTTAGTCAGAGGGTGGTTAAACTGTGGAATTTATTCGCACAGAGGGCCGTGGAAGCCGTCAGTGGATATTTTTAAGGCAAAAAGAGACAAATACTTGATTTGAACGGGTGTCAAGGGTTATGGGGAGAAGGCAGGAAAATGGGATGAGGAGGCAGAGATCGGCCACGATTGAATGGCGGAGTAGAAACGATGGGCCAAAAGACCTAATTCTACTCCTATAACTTGTGAACTTGTGAATTGTTGTGTTATTTGCCTGAGGGAGTAAACTGAGCTTTGGTTACATTCCATGTGGGCAGAGAACCCTTGGAAATGCTGTGGTTGTATGCCTGCATCATTGAGGATTCTGGTCCACACTGCAGTGACTGCTCTCTCAGAGTTGCTGCTTTACAGCGAATGCAGCGCCGGAGACACAGGTTCGATCCTGACTACGGGTGCTGCACTGTAAGGAGTTTGTACGTTCTCCCCGTGACCTGCGTGGGTTTTCTCCGAGATCTTCGGTTTCCTCCCACACTCCAAAGACGTACAGGTATGTAGGTTAATTGGCTGGGTAAATGTAAAAATTGTCCCTAGTGGGTGTAGGATAGTGTTAATGTACGGGGATCACTGGGCGGCACGGACTTGGAGGGCCGAAAAGGCCTGTTTCCGGCTGTAGATATATGATATGATATGATACACCCCAGCAGTTGAGTTGCTGTATATGGGAGTCACTTGCATTACTGTGTGCTCAGAAGCTGAGCTCCAAATCATCTTCACTTCGGTTAGTTTAGTTTAGTGTAGTTTAGTTTAGAGATACATCGCAGAAACAGGCCCTTCGGCCCACCGAGTCCGCAACAACCATCTATCCCCGCACACTAATACTATCCAACACACACTAGGGACAATTTACAATTTTACCAAGCCAATTAACCTAAAAACCCGCAAGTGTTTGGAGTGTGGGAGGAAACAGGAGCTCCTGGAGAAAACCCACGCAGGTCACGGGGAGAACACACAAACGCCATACAGACAGCGTCCGTAGTCATGATTCAACCCGGGTCTCTGGCTTTGTAAGGCAGCAACTCTACCGTTGTGCCACCGTGCTGCCCACATCATTACCGGAGCATATGAGTGGACAGGCTTTATATTCAACATCTGCAAGTCAACATCACTGCCCCCAATCTGCCCTCACTTCATCAACCTGCCCTCTGACCATAACCATTCACACAAGATCATGGAAAATGTGGTTTGGCAGCAGCTCTGCCCAAGACTGCAAGAAGCCGCAGAGAGTTGTGAAGGTAGCCCAGTCCATCACACAAAGCAGGTTCCCCCCACCCCCCCCCCCCCCCCCCAACCCCAATCACCTCCATCTATACTTCATGCTGTAAATCGATAAATTAGATATGGAGGCTGGTTTTACTTTGATCATATGATTTTGGTTGGTTTAAAGAGTGTGACTTCTACATGAGAATTTGATGCAAACAACTCCAATTTCCACTGACTGAGGTTCTCTGCTCCCTTGCTAATCTATTGATCACTCTTTAAACGGGTGTTTCCTGAGGGAACAATGCCCCAGAACAATTGAAACTGAAAACTCAGGTAATAAAGTCTGACTGATTTTCCAGTTGATTCAATTTGGAATTTCAACAGCGCCTTATGACCTTAGCCGGGTTTGTCTTTTTTTAACTAGACAGCCAGTTAACCATTGCATACAGTGCCATATAGATCAGTTTGAGGTTTACTGTGAACTCATTAATTCAAACATAATTTTAATCTTTTAAAATCTTCCATCTACTCTTGCAGCTCCACACTCTTTTCAAAATGAAAAGAGTAAATAAATCAACGACAAACAGATCCCATCGGTGGAAGGGTTGAGAGCCACAGAGCACAGAGGTAAAGCGATAGGTAACAGATCCCAAGGGGATGAGAGGAGAAACCTGATTGTGTAAGGAGTCCTGATCTGCAATGCTCTGCCCGAGAGGATGATGGAAGCATAAACAGTTGTGGCTTCCTGTACAAAAATGGATAAGTACCTTAGAGAAAAAGATGTGCAAGGCTGTTGGGAAGGAGGCAGACTTGCGCAAAGGGCAGTTTGGTCTCAGGGGGTGGGGGGGTCTCTTCTTGCTGTGAGGATTCTAGGATTGTATCATTGTATAATTCTGAACTGTATGTGGGGTTTAAACCTTGTGATAACTCGATGTGTGACTGTTTAAAGGCATTGCATTCTTTTTATCATAATAGAACGCAGCTACATATTGTAGCTGACTATTGGATTGGATTAAACACCCCAATTAGGAGTTTGAATTTGAGGAATAACATTCATGTTTTGCTTTGATTTATAAATATTTAAGATACAATGGAATAATCTCAGTACCACCTAGAGGAGAACCAGCCAAGGTAAGACATTGCAGATAGTCCAAGAAAAAAATGTCTTTAAGGAACCAAGATAATTTATGGCTGTTGCTCAGATTTGAGTTATTTAGTGCGATGTGACAGGATTATGTATTACATGGCTTTTCATGCTCTGACTGAAAGAGTTAACTTAACTAACCTTGCGATGTTAAAGACAATGCAACACTGAATTTGGTAGCACTCCCATGCAGGTTATTGCAGCCACTGGCCCTTGAGCTCTGTCTTGAACTTCACTGTCAATATTTTTTGTTAATGACAGCAGGTTGACTTGATTCATATTTAGCATTACCCGTAGCATTACCCGTAGCATTACCCGTAGCATTACCCGTAGCATTACCCGTAGCATTATCGTAGCATTACCCGTAGCATTACCCATAGCATTACCCGTAGCATTACCCGTAGCATTACCCGTAGCATTACCCGTAGCATTACCCGTAGCATTACCCGTAGCATTACCCGTAGCACTGACACATTACAGGCTGAGATTTCAAGCCCAGCTTTACTGTCTTAACACCTGGCCTGAATTAAGAAGTCTTGTGTGACATTGTCAAGCGGGATAAGCTGTACTGAGCCTCCAGCTGCTGACTCCACCGGTTCAAATGGATGTTTAAGGAATTTAGAGCTTTTCACAGAGTCACTGACATCACTCATGAAGTCGGAGACATAGAGTCAAACAACATGGAAACAGGCCCTTTGATCAACTCATCTACGTTGACCAAGATGCTCCATCTAAGCTAGTCCCAATTACCTGCAAATGGCCCATACCCGTCTAAACCTTCCTATCCATGTCTTGTACTGTAAATGCTATTATTGTAACTGACTAGACAACTATCTCTGGCTGTTTGTTCCATATACCTACCACCCTCTGAGTGAAAAGTTGCCCTTCAGGTTCCTATCAATTTTTCCCCCTCACATATTAAACGTTTGCCCTCTAGTTCTTGATTCCCCGACTCTGGGTAAAAGACTCTGTGTATTAGCCCTGTCTATTCTTCTCATGATTTTATACACCTCTATAAGATCACACCTCAGTCTCCTGCACCCCAAGGAATAAAGCTCTAACCTGCCCAACCTCTGCCTATAGCTCAGGCCCTTAAGTCTTGGCAGGATAAATCCTCTCGAGAGTCAAGAGTGTTTTATTGTCTTATATCCCAGATAGAACAATGAAATTGTTCCTCTCTCTGTACCCTTTCCAGTCTAGTGGCATTTTTTCTACCACAGGGTAACTGAAACTGAACACGATACTCCAAGTGCAGCCTCACCAATGTCTTGAATAACGGTAGCATGACATATCGACCTCTACGCTCAATTTCCTGACTAATGAAGGCCAGCCAAAAAAACTCTTCCACGATATTATTTTCCTGTGATGTTACTTTCAGGGAACTGTGTGCTTGTACTCAGTCAATAGACCAACACCCCATAGGGCTAAAATAGAAAAGCAAGTTAAATTGCTGGAAGTTAACTCAAGTATATCAAATTACAAAAGGTACAGATAGTCTAGAAAGTCAGAAACTTTGTCCCAGGGTGGAATTGTCTAATACTTGAGGATGTAGCATTAGGGTGAAAGGGGGAAAGTTTAAAGGAGACATGAGGAATAAGTTTTTTTACATAGAGAGTGGTGGGTGCTGCCAGGGATGGTGGTGGAGCAAGATACGATAGTGGTGTTTAAGAGGCTCTTCGATAGGTACATGGATGTGCAGAGAGTGGAAGATAAAGATGACGTGCTGGCAGAGATTAGTTTATCTTGGCATCATGCTGGGCGTGATGTAGGGCTTGTTCCTAAGCTGTACGGTTCTATGTTCAATGCTAACTCACTGCAGTTTGATAAATTTTGAAATTGTTGAACACATACAACAGTAGGTTGCAGGTTTCAGATGAAACAGGAACAAGGAGGCCGTGAGAGGGGAAGATTACTGAAAAAAATGATTTGCATTTCTATTTTTTTTAATTAAAAAATATCTATTCAAATATTAAAATAATATATGCAGTACAATAAAACCAAAACAGAACCCACCACCATAATACAAGACAAACAATAAACAATAGACAATAGACAATAGACAATAGGTGCAGGAGTAGGCCATTCAGCCCTTCGAGCCAGCACCGCCATTCAATGCGATCATGGCTGATCACTCTCAATCAGTACCCCGTTCCTGCCTTCTCCCCATACCCCCTCACTCCGCTATCCTTAAGAGCTCTATCCAGCTCTCTCTTGAAAGCATCCAACGAACTGGCCTCCACTGCCTTCTGAGGCAGAGAATTCCACACCTTCACCACTCTCTGACTGAAAAAGTTCTTCCTCATCTCCGTTCTAAATGGCCTACCCCTTATTCTTAAACTGTGGCCCCTTGTTCTGGACTCCCCCAACATTGGGAACATGTTTCCTGCCTCTAATGTGTCCAATCCCCTAATTATCTTATACGTTTCAATAAGATCCCCCCTCATCCTTCTAAATTCCAGTGTATACAAGCCTAATTGCTCCAGCCTTTCAACATACGACAGTCCCGCCATTCCGGGAATCAACCTAGTGAACCTACGCTGCACGCCCTCAATAGCAAGAATATCCTTCCTCAAATTTGGAGACCAAAACTGCACACAGTACTCCAGGTGCGGTCTCACCAGGGCCCGGTACAACTGTAGAAGGACCTCTTTGCTCCTATACTCAACTCCTCTTGTTACGAAGGCCAACATTCCATTGGCTTTCTTCACTGCCTGCTGTACCTGCATGCTTCCTTTCAGTGACTGATGCACTAGGACACCCAGATCTCGTTGAACATCCCCTCTTCCTAACTTGACACCATTCAGATAATAATCTGCCTTTCTATTCTTACTTCCAAAGTGAATAACCTCACACTTATCTACATTAAACTGCATCTGCCATGTATCCGCCCACTCACACAACCTGTCCAAGTCACCCTGCAGCCTTATCAAGATCAAGATCAAGATCAAGATAGCTTTATTTGTCATCCAATATTGGACGAAATTCGGTCACCCACAGTCCAACAATAAAAGCATTAAATAGGCATTCAAATTACACAACCCCAAAACCCCCAAAACACAGTCCAACAATAAAAGCATTAAATAGGCATTAAAATTACCCAACCCCAAAAACACACAAAAAAATAAACATCCATCAAAGAAACATCCATCACAGTGAGTCTCCTCCAGTCCTCTCCTCACTGTGATGGAAGGCCACAATGTCTTTCCCTTCTCCTGCTGTCCTCGCCCGCGGTCAGGTTGTTGTGGTTGCAGGCCGCACCGGACGGTCCGCAGCGGCCCGAGCCTAAGGCGCGTCGCGTCGCAGCCGCTCCCGCAGCCTCCGAAAACGGCCGGCTCCGCCGATGATAAGTCCAATCCGGGGCGGGCGAACACGCTGCTGCCGCTGTTGCTGCACGTCGGGGCGGTCGTGGCTCCCGACATTGAAGCCCCCGCCCAGCAGAGAAATATCCCGCGGCCTATCTTAGGCCGCGCCGGACGGTGAAATGTCCGCGACCCAAGCCCCGTGATCCGGGGCGGGCGAACACGCTGCCGCTGCTGGAGCTCCCGATGTCGGCATCCACGCGGCCCGAGCCTAAGGCGAGTCGCAGCTGCTCCCGCAGCCTCCGAAGATGGCCGGCTCCGGTGGTGGTAAGTCCGATCCGCGGGCTCTGCGAACCAGAGCCCTGGAGGCCGCCAGCTCCAGGAGTTGGGCCGATGGTAGGCCGCAGATGGAACGGAGACACGGCCTTATTGCATCTTCCTCACAATTCACACTACCCCCCAGCTTAGTATCATCTGCAAATTTGCTAATAGTACTTTTAATCCCTTCATCTAAGTCATTAATGTATATCGTAAACTATTATACAACTATCTTACACTCCTTGTCAAGGATGCATTCACCCCAGAAAACCCGGAGATCCCCCAGGGTGCCCCTGGACAGCGCGTAGTCCCTCTAACACCACCCGGGCGCGGACGTAACCCCAGAAAAGGGGCAGGCAGCCGGCTCGGGCAGAGCCCTCTTCTGCCTGGCGCCGTGACTCACGGATGGCCAGCTTGGCCAGGCCCAGGAGCAACCCAACCAGGATATCTTCGGCCCTACTCTCTCCCCTATGCACAGGGTGTCCAAAGATGAGGATGGTGGGTGAGAAGTGCAGCCAGAAGGCAAGGAGCAGCCCCTTTCGATAATGGAACAGGGGTTGCAACCTCACACACTCCATACACATGTGGAACACAGACTCTTCCAGCCCGCAACAGTGGCAGGCGGCTGGCGAGTCTGTGAACCGCAAGAGAAACAGGTTGCAGGGGAGATTTGCATTTCTATGGCAGTATTCACACCTCTTCCAAAATGTCCAAAAGCACTCAGCCAATCGGAACTCACATTTACTGTGGGAACCTACTTTAGGACTTCCTGTATTCTGTAAAATTTAATCTAAATTTCCGGCTGCAGAATAAATATCCCAGCAGGTCTGCGGCTGAATTTGCAGCCAAGATAGCATTCATTGTGGTGGGTGGAAGTCAAGGAATATCCCTGTTGCCAGCTCTCCCAGCCTCCCTGCGATGTTAACAGATGCAAAAAACTGCACGTGGTGGAAATCTGAAACAAACATCAGGTCAGGCAGCAACTCCGGAGAGAGAATCCGAGTCACCGGGTTGATTGTGAGTCGTTTTGGGCATTGGGCCAGGAAACTCTGCCATTGACTGCAGACACCCCCAATTTCTACGCGTGTGGTCATCAACCTAGTTGTTAAAGGTAATACTGACAATGAGGTATTGATTTCTCCAACTTCAAGTAACCCTTGCAACCCTCTCTCTCTCTCTGTCCCTACCTCATCCAAGTCATTCTATTAGCTTCAAAGTCATCTTGTTGAGTCTCATTGTCTGTAACTCGTTTTCACCTAGACCACAGCTGACATTGACTGGTCTACTTTATCGCCGTTACCTTTCTGCATATCTTTCATTCATTTGTTTTATATCTCTCTATATCACCGAAACGTCACCTATTCCTTTTCTCCAGAGATGCTGTCTGATCCGCTGAGTTACTCCAACGTTTTGTGTCTATCTGCATCTGCAGTTCTTTCCTACACATGAGGTTTTTTTCCTCTTTATTTTAAATAATGTTAGTGCTTTAATTCATTTACAGAAGTTAAATGTTTTCAATTTTTTATTTGTTTTAATATCTTTTGTTTTAGGTTTATTTAAGATGGGAATTGTATTGGTTTATTACTGTCACCTGCAGTGATATACAATGAAAATCTTTGTCAGTGTGCTATCAAGGCAGATCGCACTATACACAAATGCAACAGGTAGTTCCAAATACAAAATTAAACAGCTTGCAGAATATAGTGTTTCAGCTACAGAGAAAGCGCAGCTAAAAAAAGTGCAAGGTGTGCCATAAGGTAGATTGGAAGATCAGGAATTAATCTTTAGCATATGAGAGGTCCGCGCAAGAATCTGATATCCGCTGGGCTGCTTTCACAACTCTCTGCCATTTCTTGTGGTCTCGGGCAGAGCAGTTGCCATACCCAGCTGAGATATATCTGGATAGGATGCTTTCCATGGCGCATCTGTGGACATTGGTGAGAGTCATTGGAGACGTGCCAAATAGTCTTCCAAGGAGGTAGAGGTGCTTTCTTCACCATACAGTCTTTGTGGTTGGGCCAGGGCAGGTTGTTGGCAATATTGACACCTAGGAACTTGAAGCTTTCAATCATCTCCACTTCAGCACCATTGGTGTAAAGTGGTGCGTACCCCACCCTGCTTCCTGAATCCAAGATTCAGCAGTGAATTACATCAGAAGAACACTGTGGCCCTAGCCTTAGATTTTCCGCCCTATATGCAATGTTTCACCGGTGGTGGCTGTGTCGGGGGCACTTGCATTGTTTCAGGTGACACGCTGTGAATTCACCTTGCAGTCAGAGACTGTACTTTTCCACTGTCAACCTTACACCACATGGCACATCAAAACTGACTGAAACAGAGTATAATTGGGCTCACTTTACAAGGTTGTATGTAGTTCAGTGAGTAAGACTGCGGCCAACAATTTTTCAAAAGTAGTCATAAGTTTTATGGGCACTACGGACCATCCCCCCTGGTGAAGGAAAAGTACTGGGAAAGTAGCCGGACTCAAATAATCTCAGCGCAGCAGGTATAGTTCTGACAGTAATAAACGGGAAAGAGTGCAGAGAAGAGTTTCAGTGATGGTACCAGAACTCAAGGGCCTGAACTACACGGAGCGGTTGGACAGGCTAGGGCTTTATTCTGTGCAGGAGGTTGAGGGGTGATCTTACAGAGTTGTATGAAATCACGAGGGGTGGATGCAGGGTCTTTTCCTAGGATAGGGAATCAAGGACCAGAGGACATAGCTTTAAGGTGAGAGGGAAAAGATTTAATAGGATCCCGAGGGGCCACTTTTCCATACAAAGGGTGATGGATACATGGAAATAGCTGCCATGGAAAATAATTGAGGCAGGTACAATAACAACGTTTAAAAGGCACTTTGGCAGGTACATGGATATGAAAGGGTTAGAGGGGATATAGGAAAGGCATGAACAAAGGGGACTAGCTAAGATGGACCACCTTGGTCAACATGGACAAGTTGGGACAAAGGGCTTGGTTCTGTGCTGTATGACTTGAAACAAGAGTTTAAAGCAAGTCTACTTTATCCTGAATTGTCCCTGCAGTGACCCTGAACATGTTTAACAGGTCCAATAATTCAAAAGTTATTTTATCTAATGATTTTGCATCAGCTCCCCTCTGTGTGATAACTGAAAGGTGTTTATCAGCCTGTTTCGTGAAATCTGGCATCCTGTGATAGAACTGGTTAAAGTGGAGGGGGAAGCTGGATGAAAGTGTCAAATGTTAAATCAGCAGCAGCAGCAGCAATCATTTAAGCAGGTAGTTTATCAAGCTCAGCTAGGGTTTATTTTAGTGAGAAAGCAAGTACATATGGGAGGGAGAAGGGAGTGAAAGATGAAATGGAATGAAAAGAAATGGCTAAATGTGTAAGCAGGAACTGCAGATGCTGGTTTAAACTGAAGCCAGACACAAAAAGCTGGAGTAACTCCAGAGGCAGCATCTCTGGAGAGAAGGAATGGGTGACATTTCGGGTCGAGACCCTTCTTCAGACGTACACTGTTGTAAAGATGAGTGGTGGGCTGGAGGATTGTGGAACTTTAAAAACATTCAAAGGATGATTCAAACACTTACAAAGAGGGTACTACCAGACATGACATAAGCAGGCATTAAGAGTTGCACAGGCACATTAAAAGGAAAATAGAGTAAACATTAGTCCCTCAGAAGATGAGTCTGAGGAATAGCATTTAGAATTTCTCTTCCTGGTTTAAGACACTAAAAGTTTCTTATCAATAATAGATAAACAAAGAGCTAAAAGATGAGGAGCACAAAGCAAGTGTGTAGAAAGGAACTGCAGATGCTGGTTTGTACCGAACATAGACCACAAAGTGCTGGAGTAACTCAGCGGGTCAGGCAGCAACTCTGGAGAAAAAAAGATGGGTCACGTTTCGGGATGGGACCCTTCTTCAGACCGAAAGAATGTCCCGATCCGAAACGTCATTCGTCCTTTATCTCCAGAGATGCTGCCCAGTTCTCTGAGTAACTTCAGCACTTGGTGTCTACCTTCGGAGTAATCCGCATCACAGGAGAAAAAAGCAGTGGCAAACTAAGGGGGCTGTTCTGGAAAGGCCTCGGGTCACAGCTTAAGGATAAGGGGGAAGTCTTTTAGGACCGAGATGAGAAAACATTTCTTCACACAGAGAGTGGTGAGTCTGTGGAATTCTCTGCCACAGAAGGTAGTTGAGGCCAGTTCATTGGCTATATTTAATAATAATAATAATAATAATGCATTACATTTATATAGCGCTTTTCAAACACTCAAAGACGCTTTACAGGGATTACTAGAACATAGAGAAGTAAATAAATAGATAAATAAGTAAACAAACAGAAAAAGGAGACAGAAGGTGAGGTGACGGTCAGTGGTTGAAGGCAGTGCTGAACAGGTGAGACTTCAGTGATGTTTTGAATGTGGTGAGTGAGGAGGAGTCTCTGATGGTTTGGGGTAGTGAGTTCCAGAGGGTGGGAGCAGCGATGGAGAAAGCCCTGTCCCCCCAGGATCTGAGTTTGGTCCGGATGGGGAGGGACAGGAGATTGGCAGCAGCAGAGCGGAGGGTGCAGGTGGGAGGGAGTTAGATGTGGCCCTTGTGGCTAAAGGGATCAGGGGGTATGGAGAGAAGGCAGGTACAGGTTACTGAGCTGGATGATCAGCCATGATCATATTGAATGGCGGTGCAGGCTCGAAGGGCCGAATGGCCTACTCCTGCACCTATTTTCCATGTTTCTATGTTTCTATGACCTGTATCCATGAACTTCAAAGGGAATGATTGCAGAGACAGTGGATACATTGGTTGTGACGTACCAACATTCCCTGATTTCTGTAGAGATCCCAGGGGATTGAAACCCCACTGGTGTAATGCCGCTATGCAGGAAAGTAGGGCACCTAGAGCAAGAAACTCTGGGCCAACTATCCTGATGTTTATCGGTGGTAAAATGCTGGAAACCATTAAGGAGGAGGGAACTACAGGACATTCAAGAAGTGATAGGACAAGTCAAGCAGGTTCAACATGGGTTTCTGGACAACTTGGAGAGAAGCCAGCACGTGGACCATACTTGGATTCAATAAAGAGGCACCGAAAAGGTAAGAGCACATGAAGGTACAGGTGATATGTTAGAACAGATAGCGGAGGGGCTGACTAACGGAAAACAGTCAATTAGGATGAATTAGGTCTTTTCAGATTTGTGATCAGTGAGGCTTCAACTATTTACAATACGTGTTAATAACTTGGATGAAGGATTGAGTAACTGTAACCAAACTTGCTGGTAGTACAGAAATGAGTTGGTAGCTTGTGAGAGCGCAAAGAGTCTAAGGAGGAATGTAGATAGGTCATGTGAGTGGTCAAGGAGTGGGTGTGAGACACAAAGGCCAGGTGTGAGCCCCCAGTGTGACAAGGAGTGAGTGTGAGCACACAGTGTGGCATGGAGTGAGTGTGAGCACACAGTGTGACAGGGAGTGAGTGTGAGCACACAGTGTGGCATGGAGTGAGTGTGAGCACACAGTGTGACAGGGAGTGAGTGTGAGCACACAGTGTGACAGGGAGTGAGTGTGAGCACACAGTGTGACAGGGAGTGAATGTTAGCACACAGTGTGACAGGGAGTGAGTGTGAGCACACAGTGTGACATGGAGTGAGTGTGAGCACACAGTGTGACAGGGAGTGAGTGTGAGCACACAGTGTGACAGGGAGTGAGTGTGAGCACACAGTGTGACAGGGAGTGAGAGTGAGCACACAGTGTGGCATGGAGTGAGTGTGAGCACACAGTGCCAGGGAGTGAGAGTGAGCACACAGTGTGACAGGGAGTGAGTGTTAGCACACAGAGCGGCAGGGAGTGAGTGTGAGCACACCGTGTGACATGGAGTGAGTGTGAGCACACAGTGTGACAGGGAGTGAGTGTGAGCACACAGTGTGACAGGGAGTGAGTGTTAGCACACAGAGCGGCAGGGGGCGAGTGTGAGCACATGGTGTGATGGGGTGAGTGTGAGCACACGGCATGACAGGGGTGTGAGTGCACAGTGTGATCGGAAGTGGGTGTGACAAAGTGTGGGGATGAGCACACAGTGAACAGGTGTGAGAGCGCAGTGTGACAGGGAATGAGCCCTGGAGTGGGTGTTAACACACACAGTGACCGGGAGTGGGTGTGAGTAGTGATTGGGGGTAGGTGTGAGTAGACAGTGTGATAGGAGTGAGTGTGTGTGCACACACAGTGACTAGGAGTGGGTGTGAGCACACGGTATCCTGGAGTGGGTGTTAAAACACACAGTGACCAGGAGTGGGTGTGAGTAGTGATTGGGAGTAGGTGTGAGCATACAGTGTGACAGGGAGTATGTGTGAACACAGTGACAGAGTGTGTGTGAGCACAGTGACTGGGAGTGGGTGTGAGCACACAGTGTGACCAGACGTGGGTGTGAGTTAGTGCAGTTAAGGTCACCTCTCACATATTGTTAACCAAGGGGATGAGGCTCAATCAACTGGTGACACAAGCAACTGCAGATGTTGGAATGTTAAGCAAAACCCAAAGTGCTGGAGGAACTCAGCGGGTCATGCAGCGTCCGTGAGGGGGGATGGACAGACGGCGTTTCAAGTCGAGACCCTTCGTCAGACTTGTTGAACCGCAAACTCAACCAACTGCTCCCTGCGTGGCTGTGAGAGTTAAAACAACTGTTGGACATGCTGTAAAACCAGCAAGTGCATGTGTAAAGAGGTTAAAGACCAAATCATTAACATTAATTGGACTGCGAACTCCATTACTTCATAGCAATAAATATTTTTTGCTTGTGATTTGACCAATCAACATTCAGAGCTCCAATCATCTGTGACAGAGTTGTACACATTCCTTTCCAGGGACTGGTCAGCTGCAGAAATATGTTTCTCACCCTCTGAAGTTTATGACCATACTTTGGTTTTACCGGTAAGAGTAAGAATTTATTACATGAGGTTTGAGCTCTTTGTTGTGCACTTGCAATAATGTTCCCACAAAGGTCACCCCTGTCTCAATATGTCAAGGCATTTCTTGTTACGTTCCTGACCCCGTCATAGAGTCGTACAGAAGATAGACACAAGGTGCTGGAGTAGCTCAGCGGGTCAGGCAGCATCTCTGGAGAAAAAGGATGGATAATGTTTCGGGTCGGGACCCTTCTTCAGACCCGACCCGACCCAGGTCCTGACCCGATACAACACCCATCCTTTTTTCTCCAGAGATGCTGCCTGACCCGCTGAGCTACTCCAGCACTCTATGTCTATATTCGGTATAAACCAGCATGTGTTGTTCCTTTCTACGCATATAATTATACAGCATGGAATCAGGCCCTTCAGCTCAACCTGCCCATGCCAACCAAAATGCCCACCAATTTTCTGGCAACCGGTGGTCTGGCACCTACTTTAATCCGGCCAAAATTTCAGTAATTGGAAAGAAACCGTTCACATTTTGAATCAGACACAAAGTTTTCTTCCTCTCCCACCACAGATGCCACCTGACCTGCTGGGTTCCTCCTGCAGATCGTTTCTTAATTTATTATAAAGCACTTCGCAATGTACGGAAGTTTTGAAAGGTGCATTAACCATTCAAGTTTGTCATCTAATTGAAGCTTTGTTTAAATTCTGTACAAATCAGCGGTAGATTAGTCTGAAGAAGGGTCTCGACCCGAAACGTCACCCATTCCTTCTCTCCTGAGATGCTGCCTGACCTGCTGAGTTACTCCAGCATTTTGTGAATAAATACCTTCGATTTGTACCAGCATCTGCAGTTATTTTCGTAGATTATTGGACTTCTCTTTAGTAAAATACCCATTCCCCATTTTCATTAGCAGCTCATCACCCTGTTCAGCTCTGGTTCAACCCCCCTGTTGTTAGGACTTCCAGTACGTTGCAGAGCTCACATTGCTCCCCGTCATCCTCATATCATATCATATCATATCATATATATACAGCCGGAAACAGGCCTTTTCGGCCCTCCAAGTC
Source organism: Rhinoraja longicauda (assembly GCF_053455715.1). Lineage (NCBI taxonomy): Eukaryota > Metazoa > Chordata > Chondrichthyes > Rajiformes > Arhynchobatidae > Rhinoraja > Rhinoraja longicauda. The sequence goes on from NC_135982.1 coordinate 12,502,884, forward strand.
CCTGCCGCCCAGCGATCCCCATACATTAACACTATCCTACACCCACTAGGGACAATTTTTTTTAAAACATTTACCCAGCCAATTAACCTACATACCTGTACGTCTTTGGAGTGTGGGAGGAAACCGAAGATCTCGGAGAAAACCCACGCAGGTCACGGGGAGAACGTACAAACTCCTTACAGTGCAGCACCCGTAGTCAGGATCGAACCTGAGTCGACGGCGCTGCATTCGCTGTAAAGCAGCAACTCTACCGCTGCGCTACCGTGCCGCTCATGCCTTTGAAATATCTGTGGAATCTTTTATTCCATGTTCAACAAAAAATCCCATTGTGAGCGTGTCTGGGCCTCAGGGCCGCGCATTGCCTGGTTATAGATCAAGATTCAAGATTCAAGATTCAAGAGATTCAAGATAGCTTTATTGTCATCCAAATTGGACGAAATTCAGTCACCCACAGTCCAACAACAAAAGCATCGAAATAGGCATTAAAATTACACAACCCCAAAAACACACAAAAGAAGAAACATCCATCAAGAAAACATCCATCACAGTGAGTCTCCTCCAGTCCTCTCCTCACTGTGATGGAAGGCCACAATGTCTTTTCCCTTCTCCTGCCGTCCTCTCCCGCGGTCAGGTTGTTGTGGTTGCAGGCCGCGCCGGACGGTCCGCAGCGGGCCGAGCCTAAGGCAAGTCGCAGCCGCTCCCGCAGCCTCCGAAGACGGCCGGCTCCGCCGATGATAAGTCCGATCAAGAGAGCGGTCTCGGCTCGGGGACAGACAGAGATTGCGGCAACGCAGTCCCTGAACACCAGCTGAGCTGGGCTTGCCGCGCGCCTCTACTGGAGCGACTGGGCTTGTATACTCTGGAATTTAGAAGGATGAGAGGGGATCTTATTGAAACATATAAGATTGTTAAGGGATTGGACACACTAGAGGCAGGAAACACATTCCCGATGTTGGGGAGGTCCTGAATCAGGGGCCACAGTTTAAGAATAATGGGTAGGCCATTTAGAATGGAGATGAGGAAAAACTTTTTCACTCAGAGAGTTGTGAATCTGTGGAATCTCAGAATGCAGTGGAGGCCAGTTCTCTGGATGCTTTCAAGAGAGAGTTAGATAGAGTTCGTAAAGATAGCAGAGTCAAAGGATATGGGGAGAGGGCAGGAACGGGGTACTGATTGTGGATGATCAGCCATGATCACAGTGAATGGCGGTGCTGGCCTGAAGGGCCGAATGGCCTCCTCCTGCACCTATTGTCTATTGTCTAAGTTGTGTTCCGGCGACTGTACTCTGGCGTCTCCCATCTTTGTCCTCCTTGTTTTCTGGATAAATCAACGTGGCAAGCGGGACAATAACCTACATTATTATCATCATGAATTATTATTACCTGACCTCTGCTGGTCCGACAAAATGGATAACCAACAACCGACAAAAAGGCTCTGGAATTAATAGTGCCGGAAAATCTGTGGTGTATCTGTACCAGGTAACCAGTGCAAACCGAATTACGTGGTGCAATCAGAACAAAGTCCATGGAAGATCACAGTTAACTGGTTTGAGTTGTAGTCATGGCTGTGCCGTGTGGCTCTAGAGCCTGATGGTGGCAAGAAGAAGCTGTTCTTGAACCTGGAGGTTATGATTCCAGGTTCGTTCAGTCTGAAGAAGGGTCTCGACCCGAAACGTCACCCATTCCTTCCCTCCCGAGATGCTGCCTGACCTGCTGAGTTACTCCAGCATTTTGTGAATAAATACCTTCGATTTGTACCAGCATCTGCAGTTATTTTCTTATGATCATGATTCTCAGGCTTCTATACCTTTTCTCCTACTGGCAGCTGTGAGATGAGGACGTGCCCAGTGTGGTGTGGGTCTTTGATGATATTAGCTGGCAGCTGTGAGATGAGGACGTGCCCAGTGTGGTGTGGGTCTTTGATGATATTAGCTGCCTTTTTGAGGCAGGGCTTCCAATGCATCCCTTTAATGAAGGGTATGTTGGTGGCGATGATGGACCAGGCCAAGTCCATGGCTTTCTGCAGCCGCCTTTGTTCCTGGGCGTTGGGCCTATCCAGGTTACCATGCAGGTATGCCCCCTACCGTGCACTCAACAAAGTTCAAAGACATAATTGGCTTTATGTCAAATCTCCTCAGAAGGATACAAAGTGCTGGAGTAACTCAATAGGTCATGCATCATCTCTGGAGAATATAGATAGGTGACGTTTCAGGTCGGGACCTTCTTCAGACTGATTGTGAGGGAGGGTGGGTGGGAAGCTGAGAGAGAGCTGGGAGAAACGTCACCTATCCGCATTCTCCAGAGATGCTGCCTGACCTGCTGAGTTACTCCAGCACTTTGTGTCCTTTTGTGTAAACAAGCATCTGCAGTTCCTTGTTTCTATTGCCAAATCTCCTCAATTTTCTCAGGAAGTAGAGGCGTTAATGATAAAAAGACACAATGTGCTGCCCTAGCAGCTGCGGCTTACCTGCAGTCCATTTGTCTTTGTGTTTTTGTTGTTTTTGTTGTCTTAATTGTAGTTGTGATGTGGTGTTTTTGTGTTTTTGTACTATGTGTGTATGTGGGGGGGAGGGGGGGAACTGTAACATTGTAAATATGTGTCCCTTCCGAACGGAGACCCGACCTTTGTGTTCTGGGCCGTGTCTCCGTTCCTGCTGCGGCCTACCATCGGCCCAACTCCTGGAGCTGGCGGCCTCCAGGGCTCTGGTTCGCAGAGCCCGCGGACCAGACTCACCATCAGCGGAGCCGGCCGTTCTCGGAGGCTGCGGGAGCGGCTACGACTTGCCTTCGGCTCGGGCCGCGTGGATGCCGACATCGGGAGCTCCGGCAGCGGCAGCGGGTTCGCCCGCCCCGGATCGCGGGGCTTGGGTCGGCCCGCCGCGGATATTTCACCGTCCGGCGCGGCCTGAAATAGGCCACGGAATTTTCTCTGCTCGGCGGGGGCTTCAATGTCGGGAGCCCCGACCGCCCCGACTTGCAGCGGGGCTTGGGTCGGCCCGTTGCGGACATTTCACCGTCCGGCGCAGCCTGGAACATGGCAACGACAACAGCCTGACCGCAGGAGAAGACGGCAGGGGAAGAGAAAAAGACATTCTGGCCTTCCATCACAGTGAGGAGGGGACTGGAGGAGACTCACTGTGATGGATGTTTCTTTTTGGGGGGTTTTGTGTTGGTTGGGGTTGTGTAATTTGCTTATTTTATTGCTCTTATTGTTGGACTGTGGGTGACGAAATTTCGTCCAAAAAACTTGTTTTTTGGATGACAAATAAAGATATCTTGAATCTCTCTTGAATCTTGAGTAACTCAGCAGTTTAGGCAGCATCTCTGCAGAACGTGGGTCGGTAAAGTTCTGAAGATGCTGCCTAACCTGCTGAGTTACTCCAGCACTTTGTGTCCTTTTGTATATTAACTGCTATCTGCAATTCTTTGTTTCTACACAAAGGCGTTAATGGGCTTTCTCTGTGATTGCAACAATGTGCTGGGCCCAGGATAGATCTTCAGAGATATGCACGTCCAGGAACTTGAAGCCGATTGTGACTTCCAGCTTTTACACCTACTGCCACACCTAGTGGGTTAGTATTTTGTACAAAGGACAGTGTCTCAGAGTACTCAGTGAACTCTGACGTAATCTTTTTTGAGCATTAGGTATTCTAATAAATAAGATCCCTTTGATTGTACAACACATAATCCTCCGCCATTTTCACCACCTCCAACGGGATCCCACCACGAGTCACAGCTTCCCATCTCCACCCATTTTCGCCTTCCGCAGAGACCGTTCCCCCCGCAACTCCCTGGTTAATTAGTGTAAGAAAATAACTGCAGATGCTGGTACAAATCGAAGGTATTTATTCACAAAATGCTGGAGTAACTCAGCAGGTCAGGCAGACACCAAAATGGTGGCGCTGCCATAGCAGCTGCGGCTTACCTGCGGTCCATTTGTCTTTGTATTTTGTTGTTTTTTTGTGTCTTAATTGTCGATGTGATGTTGTGTTTTTGTGTTTGTGTACTATGTGTGTATGTGGGGGGGAGGGGGGGAACTGTAAAATTGTAAATATGTGTCCCTTCCGAACGGAGACCCGACCTTTGTTTTCTGGGTGTTGTCTCCGTTCCTGCTGCGGCCTACCATCGGCCCAACTCCTGGAGCTGTCGGCCTCCAGGGCTCCGGTTCGCAGAGCCCGCGGATCGGACTTACCGTCAGCAGAGCCGGCCGTCTTCGGAGGGTGCGGGAGCGGCTGCGACTCGCCTTAGGCTCGAGCCGCGTGGATGCCGACATCGGGAGCTCCGGCAGCGGCAGCGGGTTCGCCCGCCCCGGATCGCGGGGCTTGGGTCGCGGACATTTCACCGTCCGGCGCGGCCTAAAATAGGCCGCGGGATTTCTCTCTGCTGGGCGGGGGCTTCAATGTCGGGAGTCACGACCGCCCCGACATGCAGCAGCAGCGGCAGCGACAGCGTGTTCGCCCGCCCCGGATCGCGGGGCTTGGGTCGGCCCGCTGCGGACCTTTCACCGTTCGGTGCGGCCTGCAGCCACAACAACCTGACCGCGGGAGAAGACGGCAGGGGAAGCGAAAAGACATTGTGGCCTTCCATCACAGTGAGGAGAGGACTGGAGGAGACTCACTGTGATGGATGTTTCTTTTTTTTGTGTGTTTTTGGGGTTGTGTAACTTGCCTATTTTAATGCTTTATTGTGTAATCTGCCTAATTTAATGTTTTATTGTTGGACTGTGGGTGACTTAATTTCGTTTTTTTGGATGACAAATAAAGCTATCTTGAATCTTGAATCTTGAGAAGGAATGGGCGACGTTTCGGGTCGAGACCCTTCCTCAGACTGATGTCAGGGGGGCGGGACAAAGGAAGGATATAGGTGGAGACAGGAGACAGGAAGACAGTGGGAGATCTGGGAAGGGGGAGGGGAAGAGAGGGACAGAGGAACTATCTAAAGTTGGAGAAGTCAATGTTCATACTACTGGGCTGCAAGCTGCCCAGGCGAAATATGAGGTGCTGTTCCTCCAATTTCCGGTGGGACTCACTGTGGCACTGGAGGAGGCCCATGGCAGAAAGGTCAGACTGGGAATGGGAGGGGGAGTTGAAGTGCTCAGCCACCGGGAGATCCGATTGGTTAATGTGGACTGAGCGCAGGTGTTGAGCGCAGGTGTTGAGGTGGTTAACTCATCCCTTCCCACCCAGACCACCCCCTCCCCAAGTGCCTTCCCCAGCAACTGCAGGAGATGCCACACCTGTCACTATACCTCCTCCCTTGATTCTGTCCCGGGACCCCGACAGTCCTTTCAGGTTAGGCAGAGGTTCACTTGCACCTCCTCCAATCTCATCTCCTGTATCCATTGTTCAAGATGTGGACTCTTATACATCGGCGAGACCAAACGCAGACTGGGTGATCATTTCGATGAACACCTTCGCTCAGTCCGCCTGGACCGACCTGATCTCCCAGTTGCCAAACACTTTAATTCCCCTTCCCATTCCCACACTGACCTTTCTGGCCTCGGTCTCCTCCATTGTCAGAGTAAGGCCAATCGCAAATTGGAGGAACAGCATCTCATATTTCGCTTGGGCAGCTTACAAACCAGTGGTATGAATTTGATTTCTCTAACTTCAAGTAACCCCTATACTCCCTTTCTCTCCATCCCTCCCCCACACCAGGTTCCCGTTCTCGCCTAGCAAACAGCTAACAATAGCCTGTTTCCTTTACCATTGTTACTATTTTGCATATCTTTCATTCATTTGTTCTATATCTCTCTACATCACCATTTATCTCTCTCGTTTCCCTTTCCGCAGACTAGTCTGAAGAAGAGTCTCGACCCGAAAAGTCACCCATTCCTTCTGTCCAGAGATGCTGCCTGTCCCGCTGAGTTACTCTGGGTATCACAGGCTATTTGGATTGCACTCTGGTGGTTGCTAAGACAACGATCAAACATGGCAGAATCCTCCTGGCTGGTGGCGAGCGATACTGACCCAGGCCTGTACTCGTTGTTCCCTGATGCCATCTTTATAAATGTAGGGTGTAGTCCTGAAAAAGGCAGGGAGACTCTGGTAGACTTCTTCACAAGTGTTTGGAGCCAGTAGAAGAGGTGATGATAGCAATTAAAGCAGAGTAAAGAGTCCTGGCAAGCCCCATAGCGGGGAAAACAGCCTGGGGCTTAGTTGGATCGGGCGCCACATCAGGGTGCCACGCACGTGGACCGGACTCGGCCTACAGTGGTGAAGCAGCGATAGAGGACACCATGGGAACTTCACAGTTCTCCCCGTGACCTGTGTTGGGTTTTCTCCGAGATCTTCGGTTTCCTCCCACACTCCAAAAACGTACAGGTTTGTAGGTTAATTGGCTGGGCAAATGTAAAAATTGTCCCTAGTGGGTGTAGGATAGTGTTAATGTACGGGGATCGCTGGGTGGCACGGACTTGGTGGGCCGAAAAGGCCTGTTTCCGGCTGTATATATATGATATGATATGATGATATGCGTCCAAATTCAGCTCTAACTCCATCTATAAGTTTGCAGATAACAATATTGGGGTGGGCTGGATCACAAACAATGACGAGACAGAGCACAGGAAGGATAACAAACTTAGTAAGATGGTGTCAGCCCAATGCCTCCCTCAATGTCAGCAAAGCCAAGGAGCTAGTTATCGACTTCAGGAAGCATGGTAGGGTACGTGCCCCAATTGGCATCAATGGTGCCAGAATGAAAATGGTTGAGAGCTTCAAATTCCTTGGCGTATATATACTACCAATGATCTGAAGTGTCAGCCAAGAAGACACTCCAATACCTCAACATCCTCAGGAGACTGAGGAAATTCAGCATGTCACCAATTACTCTTACAACTTCTGCAGGTACACCATAGAAAACATACCGTCAACTTGGTTTGAAAACAGCTCTGCTTAAGACTGCAAGATATGCAGAGAGATGTGGGTGTAGCTCAGTTCATCACACAGACCAAACTCGCTGCCGTCGCTGTCCCCGGCCCCCGGGACCAACAACAGGCTGCAGCTCCACCTGACCCACACACACCGCGCTGGGCCCACAGCCCCCACCAGGCAGAGCCCCTCAGCACTGCTGGGTCCTACTGCCCACCCTCTACTACAGGTAACTGCAGCAGGGGTTCCACTGGGTCTCCCCCTTCCCCCTCTAGCCAGGCGACCCCCAGTACTCCCCACATCGGTCCTCATGCCCCCCTCTGCCCTGCTAACCCACCACCCCCTCACCATACATCCCCTCCCCCTCCACCTGCCTCCATCCGACCCCAACCCCCACCATTGCCGGGTGTTCACCATCCCCCCCTGACCTCCCCCTTTCAGACACCGAACGGTCGGTCCTCAGCAGAGGCCTAACCTTTGTTCCCCTCCGCCCCCACATCAACGAGTTTCGCGTCCGCCATGACGTGGAGCTCTTCTTCCTCCGCCTCCGAGCCTTTTACCATGGGAAGGAGTCCTCACCCCCCACTGATGACCCCTTCTCCCGTCTCCAAGGGACCCCCTCCTCTTGGACCCCCCCCCCCCCTTTTGGCCAACTACCCTCACTAGAACATTTTATCTCGAACTGCCGGCGTGACATCAGCCGCCTCAAATTCTCCACTCCCCTGACGAACTCCAACCTCTCCCCTCCTGAACGTGCAGCCCTCCACTCACTCCGCAACAACCCGGACTTAATCATTAAACCCGCTGACAAGGGAGGGGCTGTGGTAGTCTGGCGTGCTGACCTCTACCGGACTGAGGCCAGACGACAACTATCAGACACCTCTTCCTACCTATCCCTGGACCATGACCTCACCGATAAACACCAGACCTTTATCAGCAGCACCATCACCGACCTCACCAACTCCGGCCATCTACCCCTCAGTGCCTCCAATCTCATAGTTCCCCAGCCCCGCACGGCCCGATTCTACCTCCTACCCAAAATCCACAAACATAACTGTCCCGGCAGACCCATTGTCTCTGCCTGCTCATGCCCCACCGAACTTATCTCTACCTACCTCGACTCCATCCTATCCCCCCTGGTTAAATCCCTCCCCACCTACGTCCAAGACACCTCACACGCTCTCCATCTCTTTGATAACTTCTGGTTCCCAGGCCCCCACTCCCTCATCTTCACCATGGATGTCCAGTCACTCTACACTTCCATCCCCCACAAGGATGGTCTTGAAGCCCTCCGTTTCTTCCTCGACCGTAGAACCAGCCAATCCCCATCGACCAACACTCTCCTCCGCCTAGCAGAGCTGGTTCTTACCCTCAACAACTTCTCCTTTGACTCTTCCCACTTCCTCCAAACCAGAGGCGTAGCTATGGGCACTCGCATGGGCCCTAGCTACGCCTGCCTCTTTGTCGGGTACGTCGAACAATCCCTGTTCCAGACGTACACTGGCCCCATCCCCGAACTCTACCTCCGCTACATCGACGACTGCATTGGCGCTACCTCTTGCACCCATGCAGAACTCACTGACTTCATACACTTCACCTCCAATTTCCATCCTGCCCTTAAATATACCTGGACTATCTCTTGACAGCTCCCTCCCGTTTCTGGACCTCACCATCTCCATCACAGGAGACAGACTAGTGACGGACATTTACTATAAACCCACTGACTCGCACAGCTATCTGGACTACACTTCTTCCCACCCGATCCCCTGCAAAAAGTCTATCCCCTACTCCCAATTCCTCCGTCTACGCCGCATCTGCGCCCGGGATGAGGTGTTTCACACTAGGGCTTCTGAGATGTCCTCGTTCTTCAGAAAACGGGGCTTCCCCTCCTCCATTATAGATGAGGCTCTCACTAGGGTCTCTTCTACATCCCGCAACTCTGCTCTTGCTCCCCCTCCCCCTACTCGCAACAAGGACAGAATCCCCCTCGTTCTCACCTTCCACCCCACCAGCCAGCGGATCCAACATATCATCCACCAACATTTCCGTCACCTACAACGGGACCCCACCCCTGGCCATATCTTCCCATCCCCTCCCCTCTCTGCGTTCCGCAGAGACCGTTCCCTCCGTAACTCCCTGGTCCACTCGTCCCTTCCTACCCAAACCACCCTAACCCCGGGCACTTTCCCCTGCAACCGCACGAGATGCAACACCTGTCCCTTTACCTCCCCTCTCAACTCCATCCAAGGACCCAAACAGTCTTTCCAGGTGAGACAAAGGTTCACCTGCACCTCCTCCAACCTCATCTATTGCATCCGCTGCTCTAGATGCCAACTTATTTACATCGGCGAAACCAAGCGCAGGCTCGCCGATCGCTTCGCTGAACACCTGCGCTCGGTCCGCATTAACCAAACTGATCTCCCGGTGGCCGAGCACTTTAACTCCCCCTCCCATTCCCAGTCTGACCTTTCTGTCATGGGCCTCCTCCAGTGCCATAGTGAGGCCCACCGGAAATTGGAGGAACAGCACCTCATATTTCGCCTGGGCAGTTTGCAGCCCGGTGGTATGAACGTCGACTTCTCCAACTTCAGATAGCTCCTCTGTCCCTCCCTTCCCCATCTCCTTCCCAGATCTCCCTCTATCTTCCTGTCTCCACCTATATCCTTCCTTTGTCCCGCCCCCCTGACATCAGTCTGAAGAAGGGTCTCGACCCGAAACGTCACCCATTCCTTCTCTCCCGAGATGCTGCCTGACCTGCTGAGTTACTCCAGCATTTTGTGAATAAATCGATTTGTACCAGCATCTGCAGTTATTTTCGTATCCTAACCATTGAATCTCTAAACTTCACGCTACCTTGGAATTGCAGACAACACAATCAAAGATTTGTTGCACCTCGGTCATTTCTCCTCCTTCCCACTCCCATCGAACAGAATATACAGAAGCTTGAATGCACGTGCCACCATGCTCAGAAATAGGTTTTTGAAGGATCCTTCCATGAGCTAGAGCACTGTACGATTCACTTTACCACATTGTGGACATTGGACTTTGTCTCTGGAACTGGTGCGCTACAATGCTGAGAACTATTCTGCGTTCTGTATATTTCCCTTTGCTCTACCTATTGTACTTGAGTTTGGCTTGATTGTATTTATGTCTTGTATTATCTGATCTGTTTGGATGGCACGCGAAACAAAGCTTTCCACTGTGCCTGGCACACGTGACAATAATAAACCTAAACCTAAAACTAAATCCAAAGAAAAGACAATCCTTCTTTCCCCTCACCCATTATTCCCTCGACCTTGTTGCCATTTTTCTCATCCCAATGTTTTTGCTTTCGTCCTTTTATTACTTTTTATCTTGTTTCCATTATAGACACATCATACAGCATGGAAACAGGCCCTTCAGCCCAACTTGTCCACACCACCCATGATGCCCCATCTAAGCTAGTCCCATTTGCCCGCATTTGGCCCATATACCTCTCCCGTCTGTGTATCTGTCCAAATGTCTTTTAAATGTTGTAATTGTATCTTCGCTGTGCTCTTTCCACCTTAATGGCATCTTTCCTGCAGCAGGATGATCAAAGCTGAGCAAATACTCCAAGTGCTGCTTTACTAATGTCTTGTACAACTGTACATAACACCCCAAATGGTATCCTCAGCGCTCTGACTGATGAAGGCTAGCATGCCAAAAACCTTCTTCAAACACGATCTACCTGCGACTACACTTTCACGGAACCCACACCAAGGAGAGATTCAAGAGATTCAAGATTCAAGAAAGCTTTATTTGTCATCCAAATTGGACGAAATTCAGTCACCCACAGTCCAACAATAAAAACATTAAATAGGCATTAAAATTACACAACCCCAAAAACACACAAAAAAAGAAACATCCATCAAAGAAACATCCATCACAGTGAGTCTCCTCCAGTCCTCTCCTCCAGTCTTGACAGAAATCTGATATTGTTTATCAGAAGGTAATTCCTTTTTGGCAAGACCTAAAAAAGTTTTTAGATCAATTGATGAATAAGATCATACCAATGGATTCAAGGTTGTTTTTGCTAGGAGATACAAAAGGAATAATACCAAAACTAAGTTTGGATAAACATCAGGAAAGATTTCTCAAAATATCATTAGCAGTAGCAAAAAAATGTGTTGCGGTCACATGGAAAGAACAAAATGAAATAAGATTTGAAAGATGGCATGCAGAAATGCGGAGTTGTATCCCATTAGAAAAAGCAACGTATAACCTGAGAAATGGATATGACTTATTTTTGAAGGTGTGGAACCCATTCATGGTAAAGCTAGGATTAAGAATAGGAAGTAGTTAAATTCAGGATTGCTTTGATACCTAACAAGAATTTTAAAAGAAATTACTCGGAAGTGACTCCCTCGGGACTCCAGGTTTTTCTTTTTCTTTCTTTCTTCTGCTTTTTCTTTTTCCTTCTTTTGAACTGGGGGGTGGGGGGGGGGGGGGTGGGGGGGGTGGGGGGGAGGGGAGAAAATACAGAACAATACGTGTATAATCGAAGTTATAGGTCAGTGACTATTGTTTACTAAGGAATGTAAAATGTATAACGTATGGGTTCTGTTAAAACTTAAATAAAAAAAATTTTTTAAAAAAAAACACCCCAAATGGTATCCTCAGCGCTCTGACTGATGAAGGCTAGCATGCCAAAAACCTTCTTCAAACACGATCTACCTGCGACGACACTTTCACGGAACCCACACCAAGGAGAGATTCAAGAGATTCAAGATTCAAGAAAGCTTTATTTGTCATCCAAATTGGACGAAATTCAGTCACCCACAGTCCAACAATAAAAACATTAAATAGGCATTAAAATTACACAACCCCAAAAACACACAAAAAAAGAAACATCCATCAAAGAAACATCCATCACAGTGAGTCTCCTCCAGTCCTCTCCTCCAGTCTTGACAGAAATCTGATATTGTTTAGTCTGCGTGCTTGTGATACAGGAGATTTAATTGCAAGGTTGTAACTCACAGCCCATTTGAGCACAGTTCAGATGCATAAATTCAGATGCTGATGTGTAATGTCTGGAAAGCCTTGTTGTGGCTTCACAACCCCCCAAGATAGGAAAATATGGGCGGCAGAAGAATGAGAAGAATTTTCCATTCTGCGAGGCAAATGGATCATTCTGTTTTCCACCAGATAGAGGCATTCTTTAGGGCAGATGTCACGGAACAAACTGACCTGTTGTTGAACAGTGAACCCAGCCACTGCATTCTCTACCCGTCTCCACTCCCCAATTCTCAATGCACACAATGAGCAGGAACCATTATAGCACTGCAGGGGTCAATTACTGCATGAACAGTTAGACCACTGGACCAGTTTGAAAGGGGAATATAAATTCACCTCCTAAATAAATCTGGAATAAGAAAGAAAATCAGTCTTAGTAATGGTAACTACTTTACTTAATACCAGGATTTCAATTAATACTGACGTTGTGCAATTGTCAGCTGCAGTCCAGAAATGTTTTGTTTAGAGGGCCCTTTGGTGACCAGCGATCAGCGATCCCCACACACTGACACTATCCTACACACACTAGGGACAATTTACAATTTTACTGAAGCCAATTAGCCTGCAAACCTGTCCGGCTTTAGAATGTGGGAGGAAATCGGAGCAACCGGAGAAAATCCACGGGGTCACGGGGAGAACGTACAAACTCCGTACAGACAGCACCCGTGGTCAGGATTGAACCGGGGTCTCTGGTGCAGTAAGGCAGCAGCTCTGCCTTTGTACTGCCGTATGATGGCATTGGTCAGGTCAAGCTATCCAGCTCCACCCCAAGGACATCAGCTCGGAGAGTGAACTGCATAACTTCCATCTCAGGTCCTGATGGAGCTTACAGATGGCTGCTTTATCAATAAAAGTCCAGGTGGAACATCTTTGGAGTTTATTTTGACTAATGCACTTTGCTTGAATACTCTGTACTTCCAGCTAACCCTGGCAGCACCTTCCACGGTTTGGGGGGGAACATCTGTTCTCTGCATGCCAGTGATGGATTAAGCCATATTCAAATGTAAACACTGCTTCATCTCATTGATGCTGGAAGTGAAGATTTTGAGATTTTCTCATGATTCCAGTCTCTCTATCACCATAAAATTCAGCCGTGCCACTATTGATGGCTGTGAGTTCAACTGCCATCAAACATAACATCACCTCTCTAACCTCACAACATGGAGTATTTCGGCGACGAAAGAGGCCCTTCAGCCCAACTAGTCTATGCCGGCCAATGTGCTTTGCTGGCCCAGTCTCATTTGCCTACATTTGATCCAGATGCTCTAAAATTTTCTATCCACGTACCTGTCCAAAAAAACACTCCCCACCTATCCAATCTCTCAAAGCCTTCTCATCCTGGAAACATTCTTGTAAATCTGCTCTGCCCCCTCTCTAGCTTAACCATATCCTTCTTCCAGTATGTTGACACACATTTCCAAGTGTGATCTCACCAACATCTTGGTCAGCTGTAACTCTTGTATTAATTGCCGCATACAATGAAGCCAAGGATGCCATATGTCTTCCTCAACATCTTATTTCCTTGTATGCCACTTTCAGGGAACTATAGTCAGAGAGTCATAGAGCAGGCCCTTTGGCCCAACTTACCCATGCTGACCAAGATGCCCCATTTACACTAATCCCACCTGCCTGCAGATGCTGGTACAAATCGAAGGTATCACAAATTTTTCAGTCAGAGAGTTGTGAATCTGTGGAATTCTCTGCCTCAGAAGGCAGTGGAGGCCAAATCTCTGAATGCATTCAAGAGAGAGCTAGATAGAGCTCTTAAGGATAGCGGAGTCAGGGGGTATGGGGAGAAGGCAGGAACGGGGTACTGATTGAGAATGGTCAGCCATGATCACATTGAATGGCGGTGCTGGCTCGAAGGGCCGAATGGCCTACTCCTATTGTACCTATTGTCTATTGTCTATTGTCTAAAATGCTGGAGTAACTCAGCGGAGTAACTCATGCTGCCTGACCCGCTGAGTTATTACAGGATTTTGTGTACCCTGAGGTTTCTCTCTGTTTCACATCATTGTCATTCATTGAGTACACCTGGCGCTGGTTTAACTTTGCACGATGTATCACTTCACATGCCCAATAGCCAAATGAAGGGTCTTCGATCTGGAAAAGTGAAATGCTTTTCTTTCCACAGATGTCGCCTGACCTGCTGAGTTCTTCCAGCATATCCTTTTGGTTCCTCCTCATAACCTTCCCTTGGCGGCACGGTAGCGCAGCGGTAGAGTTGCTGCTTTACAGCGAATGCAGCGCCGGAAACTCAGGTTTGATCCTGACTACGGGTGCTGCACTGTAAGGAGTTTGTACGTTCTCCCCGTGACCTGCGTGGGTTTTCTCCGAGATCTTCGGTTTCCTCCCACACTCCAAAGACGTACAGGTATGTAGGTTAATTGGCTGGGTAAATGTAAAAATTGTCCCTAGTGGGTGTAGGATAGTGTTAATGTACGGGGATCGCTGGACGGCATGGACTTGGAGGGCCGAAAAGGCCTGTTTCCGGCTGTATATATATGATATGATATGATATGATATGACTGAGCTTTAGGTCACCGATCCTAACATCTGTGGCTTGGGGCCGATTTGTGTTTGATGCCACACGTTCGGTACATTAACGATGCTGTACGGATGGATGCAAGTTGTTGTTTCAGAGCCTTATGAGAACAGGTGAAAAAGTGATGTGATGCGTGAAAAATAAACGTCTTTCTTTGGCAAGGTCAAAGTGAATTCTGAGATTCAGATCGCCCCCAAGCACACACCATGGTTCTATCAACATCAAAGCATTGCGCAAATTTTTTCCCCTTCATTTTGTTTCCTCTCCTGATAGTTTTTCGAAACAACCTTGCGTAGTTAGTCTTGCGGGAAGCATGGTGTGTGGTTACCAGATAAAAAAGAAACTGGTGCCTCCAGTCCTTATCTGGCCGACAGGTTGGAACATTTGATTACACATACTTTAAAAATAGCTCCTGCAGGAAGTTATCAGTCCACTGGATGGTTATCAGTTGTCCTCAGGCATGGCCGCAGTCTCAGTCTCAGGCTCCGCTTCGTTAGCACCCTGAGGAAAGGCAGGCACGGAGTTCAGGGGGAGCTGGAGGTTTACAGCAGGTACAACGTCAAACACCCACGCGTAGCAGAGGGTGGCTTTATGCTCCCAAACATTGGTCACAGACTTACCTGCCGATCGATATCTGTCTGTCTGTCTTAGCCTTCCTCAATAACGACTAAAAATATCCTGTCTCCTACCTGGCGCCAAAGAAAGATTTCAACATTTCAGTCCCTTCAGCCTGGACTATGTGACTGCATGCATCTGGAGTCACAGAGAACAACTTACCCGTGACAACCAAGACGCCCCGTCTACGCTAGTCCCACCTTCCTCATTTGGCCCATATCCCTCTCAACCTTTCCTATCCATGTACCTGTCCAAATGTCTTTGAAATGCTGTTACAGTACCTGCCTCAACCACCTCATCTGGACGCTTGTTCCATATACACACTTCCCTCTGTGTGGAAAAAAATGCCCCTCAGGTTCCTATTAAATATTTCCCCGCTCACCTTAAACCCATGTCCTCAGAACATGTATCTCAGAATATCACTACCTCTTCTTAGTGGAATAGAGTTCTGCAGAATAGCAGAATAGACTGAAAGAGTATGGACGCATGCCCATCGGCCCAACCTGTAGGTAGGGCCGATGGTTAATTGTAGGTTAATTGGCTGGGTAAATGTAAAAATTGTCCCTAGTGGGTGTAGGATAGTGTTAGTGTACGGGGATCGCTGGGCGGCACGGACTTGGTGGGCCGAAAAGGCCTGTTTCCGGCTGTATATATATGATATGATATGATATGATAACCTGTTCACCAAGATGTCTAACTGAGCTTGGTCCATTTGCCTGTGTTTGGCCTGTATCACTCCACACCTTGTATTTCCAAGTGCCTGTCCAAATGTCCTTTAAAGGTTGTAACTGCACCTATCCCTATAATTCCCTCCGAGCTTGTCCTCCAAACCCACTACGCTCTGTGGGAAAAGGTACCCCTCGGGTCCTTTTTAAATCTTTCCCCTCATACTTTGTTACCTGTGCCCTCTAGCTTTAGACTCCTTCCTACCTTGGAATAAAACACTGCACCCGTACACTTTAACAACTGTATGCCTTTCATAACTTTGTACAACTTTACCTATTTTATGTAGAACAAATTTGGAAGTCCAAATCATCAGCTTTTTGGAGGAGAGAGGTTCTGTTTTTCACTGGTCTCTCTGACTCTAAGTCTGGCCCTGAGTTTACTGCTCTGTTTAGCAGTTTCTCCATCATGGAAACAAATGTTATCTGATCATCTTACGGGTGGCACAATGGCGCAGCAGGTAGAGCTGCTGCCACACCGCGCCAAAGACCCGGGTCCCGGGTCCCATCCTGACGGTGGGTGCTGTGTGGAGTTTGCACGTTCTCCCTGTAACTGCGTGGGTTTCCTCCAGGTGCCTCCCGCATCCCAAAGACGTGCGGGTGTTTTAGGCTAATTGGCTTCTGTAAATTTCCCTTTGTGTGTCGGGAGTGGATGAGAAAGTGGGACAATGTGGGACAAGTGATCTGTGTGAAGAAGGGTCTCCACCAGAAACATCACCCATCCCTTCTCTCCTGGGATGCTGCCTGTCCCGCTGAGTTACTCCAGCATTTTGTGTCTATTTGTGAACGGGTGATCAATGGTTGCTGTAGACTCGGTGGGCCAAAGCGCCTGTTTCCATGCTGTGTCCTTAAACTAAACTAAAGTAAAGCTGACGTGGCCTTCAGTCTCCTGTACTCAGCTTGTCCTGGTGATTTAGTCATTGAATGTGTTCTACTGGCACTGCACACCACAATCTATTCCCTCTGTGCATCCTTCCAACCTCCTCTTACTGGATGGAGCGTTGCTGCATTCAAGTGAATCCCTGCACTCGGTTGCTTTGTGTGACCTTGGACCGCGATTAATACTGGTATATTTTTTGGGATATATTTTGGATATATCATGTATATATTTTAAGTTTTTGAGATGTGGGCGATACGGGCAAAACTAGTTTGGCTGAGCAGGTGGTGGGGGCCCAGAAGCATCGCCATCCTGTTGTGACACTCGTGGAGTTTTGCAACAGACTGCTGCAGAGGTTTCGACGCAGTAATCTGTGTCCCCCATCACATACAGTACGTGCATTTTTCTTTAAGGCACGCTTCATTGGCAGTTTCAAATGTCGAGACAACGCTCCGATCTTGTACAACCTTTCAGGAACGAGTGTGACATTATAGGCAGTACGTGAGTGATTTAATGCTGCAAAATGACACCAAGTGCTGGAGAAAGTGCTGGGGATGCTGACCAACAAACTCTCGGCGTTTGTAATCTGTAATCCCTTTCCCTCACACCATCTCTCCTCTGATGCTTTTCCTCAGTTCCTCCCCCTCACTAAACCCGAGGTTTGCTAAAGTTTCTGGAAGTTATTTGCGTCCTATTTTGTGTCTGACCCAGATCCCTTGTCCAATTGATTTATCCATTCCTTGTTTCTCAATGTCTAAGCAAGGACAAAGAGAGAAAATTGAATTATGGACTGGTCATCCTGACAATGGTATTGCGATTAACGTATTCGGGATGGTACTGAGAACTTCAAGGATTCCTGTGTCAACAACTGACTCACTATCCAACCACACATAGCACCAGCCATTTCCAGAGTGTCTCACATTGGTGTCACAAGATACTGCAGATGATGGAATCTTAAGCAAAAAAACAAGTTGGAGGGATCTGACCAACCCAAAGTCATCGGTCCATTCCCTCCGCAGATGCTGCCTGACCAGCTGAGTTCTTCCAGCACATTACATTTTGATTCTCCCATTGGCTTCATTAGACAACACTGAACCCACAAACCCAGAGACGAAACAAATCATCCTTGATCCGAAGGGACTGCAACCGAACTTGAGACATAGTTGACTGTTTTAGTCAATGTCACAAGAATGTCTTAGGATGCGAAAGGAGGTGTAGAAATGGAATTCAGCCATTTCCCAGTATCTATGGAACCGAGTGCATTCAGAAAGTACCTCCAGATAAGGAAGGAAATTAGTTGAATGAATGAATGAATGAATGAATGAATGAATGGATGAATGAATGAATAGGTTTATTGGCCAAGTATGTACACATACAAGGAATGTACCTTGATGCTCCGCTCGCAAGTAACCACACGATCATACAGT
Organism: Rhinoraja longicauda; assembly: GCF_053455715.1. NCBI lineage: Eukaryota > Metazoa > Chordata > Chondrichthyes > Rajiformes > Arhynchobatidae > Rhinoraja > Rhinoraja longicauda. Next base: position 12,520,972 of record NC_135982.1, read on the forward strand.
AAACAATTAAGAATAAGCATAAAACATTAAGCATTGACCCATGATGAGAAGTCTGTGTGGAGGTTGTTCTGTTCTGACCATGGGTATCATTGAAATGCTCGAAGCTCCATATTTATCAGTAGCACTTTCTTATCTTGATTTAGTATCTTTCCATTTCCCGTGAGCAAACAATGAGCTGGTCAGTGACTCTTTTTATAGGCACGGGTTTTCCACTCCTTGATTATTTGTTGCTCATTCATTTGTATGCTCCATGCAAATACTGCACCAATATGTACCGTCAAAACATGACATGGCAATGTAGAGGCCAAGGACTGACTGTCCCAACCCATCCATATCCTCTGGAGTTGAGAAAAGCAAGGGTGGTTTTGTTGAAACAGAGGGGGCATTGTGTTCTAGGTGCTATGGAAATGGAAGTTGTAACATTGGCAACTCAGGGGAAGGCTGCTTTGGATCCCAATCTTCTATCACCCTTCTTAGTAACTTTCCTAACCTGTTGGAAAATTTGTCCATCTCTGCTGGTCTTTGGAGACTGCCCTCCCTGTGTGGGGACTTTTACCCACGCCCTGCACTTTACTTTCAATGTGAGCCCAGCATCGTCTCGCAGGCCTGTGCTCTACATTCTGCCACTTGCCATGATTCGAGAATGAAGAGAGTATTATTCAAGGGCGGCACAGTGGTGCAGCAGTAGAGTTTCTGCCCTACCACACCAGAGCCCCGGGTTCGATCCTGTCCATGGGTGCCGTTTGTATGGAGTTTGTACGTTCTCCTTATGACTGTGTGGGATTTCTCCGGGCGCTCCGGTTTCCTCCCACACTCCAAAAACCTATGGGTTTGTACGTTAAATGGCTTCTGTAAGTTGCCCCTAGTGTATAGGGAGTGGATGAGAAAGTAACAAACTAGTGTACGGGTGATCATTGGTTGGAGTGGACTCGGTGGGATGAAGGCCCTGTTTCCACGCTGTATCTCTAAAACTAAAGCTAAACTAGAACTCAAGAAGATAGACTCAAAAAGCTGGAGTAACTCAACGGGTCAGACAGCATCTGGAGAAAAGGAATAGTGATGTTTCAGGTCAAGACCCTTAATGTCACCTATTCGTTTTCTCCAGAGATGTTGTCTGACTCGCTGAGTTCCTCCAGCTTTTTGTGTGTATCTTTGGTTTAATCCAGCATCTGCAGTTCCTTCATACACATAGAACTTAAGAAGGATCTACTGATCCGGGAACGTTTGATAAACTCAGTCTGAGAATACAACCGCCCTAACAGAGGAACAAGGGAATAAAGAGATGTTTGACCAAAGGCCCAGTCAGAGAAGTGGATTTTGCAGTGACCAGCGTGTGGACACAGTGGACAAGAGGAGTATTATTCATGATCGGGGATTGTTGGTGTGAGGGTTTTCTTCAGTTTGGAGCTGAGACTGGAAGAGATACAGAAGAGGCTGAAGAATTCAAGTGAGGGCGGGGGGAAACACTGGATGTCAAGGAACAGGGAAAGGTGCAGCTCTGGTGGAACGGAATGATAAGACAATGATGTTGTCTTGGAATCTCTGCGGACCTAATGAGTGAGGCATTTACCCAGAGACTCCAAGGTGACATTTCTTGTCACGTTCCTATCCCTGACCTTCATAGGGAAGACGGCAGAGGGGAGTGGTAGTTGGGGATGCACAGGAGTTTCCTGGGGGACAGAAGATTTACAAGGATGTTGCCAGGACTCGAGGGCCTGAGCTATACGGAGAAGTTGGGCTGGCTTGGACTTTATTCCCTGGAGTGCAGGAGGATGAGGGATGATCTTGTAGAGGTGTACATGATCATGCCGAGAATAGATTGGGTGAATGCAGAGAGTCTTTTACCCAGAGTAGGGGAATCAAGAACCAGCGGTCATATGTTGAAGATGTACAGGTATACTGTACTCCAAAGATGTACAGGTATGTAGGTTAATTGGCTGGGTAAATGTAAAAATTGTCCCTAGTGGGTGTAGGATAGTGTTAATGTACGGGGATCACTGGGCGGCACGGACTTGGAGGGCCGAAAAGGCCTGTTTCCGGCTGTAGATATATGATGATGATGATATGATGATGATGATGAAGGTGAGAGGGGAAATATTTAATTGGGATCTGAGCGGGTGGAGGATATATGGAACAAGCTGTCAGAGGAGGTCATTGAGGCAAATACTAAAACAACATTTAAAAGACATTTGGACAAGTCTATGGAGAGGAAAGATTTAGAGGGATATGGGCCAAACATGGGCAAGTGGGACAAGTGTACCTGAATTCCTGATAATCTATTGTATTATTGATGATTGTATATTTATTAGTTGTGTTCCATTAATGTGCCCCTAGAGCGACAGCAAGTAAGAATTTCATTATTCCATTCCCATTACTAATAACAATTAAACACTCTCGAATCTCTTTTGATTATTGAGTTAGATTCTTAAAAGGAGCACAGTGCCTGCCTGCCTCAAGCACCCGAGGAGACGTCACCCGTTCCTTCTCTCCTGAGATGCTGCCTAACCTGCTGAGTTACTCCAGCATTTTGTGAAATAAATACCTTCGATTTGTACCAGCATCTGCAGTTATTTTCTTACACCTGTCCGGATGTTTGTTCCATGCCCGAAGCTATTCCTGGGAACACAAACAAGAGAATAAACATGCTGGAGTAACTCAGCGGGTCAGGCAGCATCTCTGGAGAACATGGGGAGGTGATGTTTAGGGTCGGGACCCTTCTTCAGACCAGCTGGTAATACCAGCTCTCCTATGCAGAAGAAAAATTTGATGCAAAAAAGTGTCAGAACTGAAGCTGTGACAAATTAAAGTGTTGAAACTCGGAACAATATTAACCCACCCACCCAAGCTCTAAATTAATCTGCAAATCGGTGCCCTCATAACACCAGGCAGAGATGGTGAGAATGGCCGCCGACAGTCACTGACTGCTTGACAGCCTCAAAGATTTAATTGTGCCCAAGTTCAGTGAAATACTTTTTTGAAAACAGGTCATCAAGATTATCACCGCACATTAGCACAATCCCCCGGTTGGTGCAGAATGAGCAAACTGAATAACAGCAAACTGAGCCTATGTGCAAGAGCTCAGGAGAGAAGGAATGGGTGACGTTTCAGGTTGAGACCCTTAGAAGGGTCTCGACCCGAAACGTCACCCATTCCTTCGCTCCTGAGATGCTGCCTGACCTGCTGAGTTACTCCAGCATTTGGTGAATAAATACCTTCGATTTGTACCAGCATCTGCAGTTATTTTCTTATACTATGTGCAAGATTTTGCAACATTTTGGCACCGTTTTACAGTCATAGCTGCGGCTGGCTGCAAAGACCCGTGATAGTCATCGCCTCCACTCTCTGGTCCATCCTTTGAGCCATCGTCCCTCTCCTGCACGGCCCTCTTCAGCCTTTGTTCCCGGGGGGGGAAGGCGCTTCCCACTGCCGACCTTGAGGGTGCAGAAGGTTCTTCTCACCGGGCCCTTTGTACAGCGTCCACCACAGTATCCCCCCACCACAGTCTCCCCCCACCCTCCTCCTCCTCTCCCATCTCACATCTTAACCTGGCGAGGGAAACCAAGACGCAACCCGCAGTGTGAGTGAAAAGCTCGAGGCCTGAAACTAAACTGGGACACAATTAGACAATAGACAATAGGTGCAGGAGGAGGCCATTCGGCCCTTCGAGCCAGCACCGCCATTCAATCTGATCATGGCTGATCATTCTCAATCAGTACCCCGTTCCTGCCTTCTCCCCATACCCCCTGACTCCGCTATCCTTAAGACCTCTATCCAGCTCTCTCTTGAATGCATTCAGAGAATTGGCCTCCACTGCCTTCTGAGGCAGAGAATTCCACAGATTCACAACTCTCTGACTGAAAAAGTTTTTCCTCATCTCCGTTCTAAATCGCCTACCCCTTATTCTTAAACTGTGGCCCCTGGTTCTGGACTCCCCCAACATTGGGAACATGTTTCCCGCCTCTAACGTGTCCAACCCCTTAATAATCTTATACGTTTCGATAAGATCTCCTCTCATCCTTCTAAATTGGTGCGCAAGTGAAAACGAGAGTGGGGAGAAAAGCAGCATTCGCCAATCTTTCAGCAAGATTAAAGCTTGCACAGAAACTGATGGCCAAGGTGCAGCATCATAACTAACCAGTGGTGCAGCGGTGAAGTTGCTGCCTTACAGCGCCAGAGAGAGACGCGGGTTCAATCTTAACTGCGGGTGCTGTCTGCAAGTTCTCCCTGTGACCCGGTTTTCTCCGGGTGCTCCGATTTCCTCCCACACTCCAATGATGTACAGGTTTGTGGGTTAATTGGCATCTGTCAATTGCCCCTAGTGTTGTTGGATTAGAACTAGTGTATGGGTGATCGCTGATCAGCTTGAACTCAATGGGCTGAAGGGCCTGCTTCCATGCTGTATCTCTAAAACTAAAAAAAAATCTAAAACTGGATCCAAACTGGTACCAATACAAAGAGGAAGTCCAAATAGCAGCAGGGGGTTCAACCAAATGATCAGGGTGATGAGCTGATAATGAAAATGAGGAAAGAGTATTTTACTAAAGAGAAGTCTAATAATATACCACCGATTTGAATAAAGTTCAGAATTTGACTAATGCTTCAATCAAATGACAAACAGACTGTTAAAGCACCTTTCAGTACTTCTGGATATCCCAAAGTGCTTTGTGATAAACTAAGAAACAATCTGCAGGAGGAACTTAGTCGGTTGAGTCGGTTACATCAGTCTGAAGAAGGGTCTCGACCCGAAACGTCGCCCATTCCTTCTCTCCTGAGATGCTGCCTGACCTGCTGAGTTACTCCAGCATTTTGTGAATAAATACCTTCGATTTGTACCAGCATCTGCAGTTATTTTCTTACACTAGTCGGTTGAGTGGCATCTGTGGTGGGAGGGACAAGAAATGTTGATGGTTCTGAGTCTGATCCAAAATGTCAACAGTTTATTTCCATCTGCAAGATGTTACTTGACCTCAGAGTTCCTTCAGCTGAGTGTTTGTTGCTTTAGATACCAGCATCACAGGGCAGCCCAGTGGTGCAGCAACAGAGTTGCCACCTTACAGCGTCCGACACCCGGGTTCGATCCTGACTACGGGTGCTCTCTGCACGGAGTTTGCACGTTCTCCCTGTGACCACGTGGGGTTTCTCCTGGTGTTCCGGTTTCCTCCCACATTCCAAAGTCAGGCAGGGTTGTAGGCTAATTGGCTTCTGTAAATTGTCCCTGGTGTGTAGGATCTACAGATGCTGGTTTATATCGAAGATAGACACAAAATACAATACAATACAATACAATACAATATATCTTTATTGTCATTGTACCCAGGGGTACAACGAGATTGGGAATGCACCTCCCATACGATGCAATAATTTAAGTAATTAACAGCAACCCAACGAAACGAGACAATTGTAACAGTTTTTAGACAGGGTAAAGTGCAAGTTGATCTATGCGTTGTGGCCATCCGGCTCAGCAGGACCGGTTCATAGCAGCTATGGCCCTGGGGATGAAGCTGTTCCTGAGTCTGGAGGTGCGGGCGTAGAAGGCCTTGTATCGTCTGCCCGATGGAAGGAGTTCGAACAGACTGTTGCAGGGGTGTGAAGAGTCTTTGTGGATGCTGGTGGCTTTTCTGAAGCATCGTGTGTTGTAGATGCCCTCCAAGTCTGGTAGCTGTGTTCCGATGGCCCTCTGAGCTCTATGGACTACCCGCTGTAGAGCTTTCCTTTCTGCCTCCGTGCAGCTGAGGTACCACACAGGGATGCCATGCGTTAGGATGATCTCTATGGTGCAGCGGAAGAAGGTCGTCAGCAGCTGTTGGGGTAGACCAGACTTTTTCAGTGTTCTTAAGTAGAACACCAGCTGGAGTAACTCAGCGGGTCAGGCAACATCTCTGGAGAAAAGGAATAGGTAAGTCTGAAGAGGCAAGACTGTGGTCTGAAAAAGGGTTCCGACCCGAAACGTCACATATTCCTTCTCTCCAGAGATGCTGCCTGACCCGCTGAGTTACTCCAGCTGTTTGTGTCTATTCAGGCTGGGAACCTGAAGTTGTTTCATTGGCCACCCAGGACTGATAAACTGTAGCCAAGATGCACAGGGACAAAATGGATGTTTCTTTGTGCTAAAGCCCTAGAAAGGTCACTCCATCTACTGGCTGATTCAACAATAATTAGTCTCTTGAATGTTCTCAGCTCCCAGGTCCAAACTATTCATGAAATTACTCTGAATTAACTCAGTAACAACTTCTATTTATATAGTGTAGAAAGGAACTGCAGATGCTGGTTTACACCGAAGATAGACACAAAACGTTGGAGTAATTCAGCGGGACAGGCAGCATCGCTGGAGAGAAGGAATGGGTGACATTTCAGGTCGAGATCCTATATCAGACTTCAGACTTATATAGCACCTTGCTTCGAGAAATTTTCCATAACCATGGGGAGATATGGGGACAGGAAGCCAGAACTCAATCACTTCCCTGTAAGAATCCACAGGAGATTCGTACAGGGAAGAGGGATGGAGATCCAGTGGTATCCAGAAAGGAATTCCAGACATTGGGAGCTGGGCAGCTTAAAGTTCGACCAATGGTGGAGTAACATCAGGTGGGGATACTCCAGAGGCCATAGTTAGGGGAGTCTGAGAAGGTGGTAGGCCTGGAGAAGGTTACAGAGAGGGAAGCATTTGAAAACTAGAGATTTACAATCAAGATGTGTCTAACCTACGTCTTCTCGCACGGTAGTTTCAGTCACCTGCGTCAGCAATGAAGAACAACCCACTTCAGGCAAATACCTTTTATAAACTTTAATTTGCTGCACCACACCCCAGTTCCCCAACCTGTCTGCTCTACGTTTCATAACTCCCTCGTTCTTTGTTTACATTCTCGACTTCTAACTGCATCACCCATTGAGCTGACAAGGTTGTTTACAGTTTATCCCCTTGTTTTACCCTATCAGGGACATCCCCCCCCCCCCCCCTCCCACCCCAACCCTTTCTTCCTGCAGCTTAACAAGATTCTTTTCTCTTCGTCCCAGTTCTGATGTAGAATCTTCAACCTAAAACGTCAGCCGTGTTTCTCTTCCCACAGATGCTGCCTGACCTGCTGATTATTTCCAGTATTTCCTGTGTTCAACTTAGATTTCCAGCATCCTCAGTATTTTGATTTCCTCTTCTCCGCGCTAGTTGCCAGTTTCAAGAAGGGTTTTGAGCCGCAAGCGGGGCTTAGCGAGGTGAACTAACAATTTATCTGTCTGTCTGAGAATCCTCACAACCTCTGATAGGCTTCACTGCAGCAGAACAGGAATAGCTTTGCGTTTAATTCTGTTCCACTCTTCTTCACAGTTACGTAGGACCATCATGGCCAACCTTGAGATAATGGTCCGAAGTCCAAGGATTGGGAACTTTCTCAATTCCAGTGTGTAAAGTTTCCAGACCCAAACATTTCTTGCAGCAAATACTGAGATTTTTAAGGCATACTAGACTAAGTGGGCCCGTTGGGCCCAAACTTCTCCTGCAAAGGTGCAGTACCCTCTCCTCCTCCCCTCCCCCCTCCCCCCTTCCCCTCCCCCCCCACTCCTTCCCCCTCAACCCCCCTTATCCTCCCTCCCACTCCCCCTCCCTCCCCTCCCCCTCCCCCTCCCTCCACCCCCTCCCCTCTCCCCTTCCCCTCCCCCCCACTCCTTCCCCCTCAGCCCCCCTTATCCTCCCTCCTTCCCCCTCCCTCCCACTCCCCCTCCCTCCACCCCCCTCCCCTCTCCCCCTTCCCCTCCCCTCTCCCCCTACCCCTCCCCCCCACTCCTTCCCCCTCAGCCCCCCTTATCCTCCGTCCTTCCCCCCCTCCCTCCACCGCCTCCCCTCTCCCTCCCTAGGAGATAGATTTAAACTTTAAAATGTGAATAACTTTAAAAATAAAACACCGATTTCAATGAAACCTTCCAATAGCACCAAAGGGATGACGGTGAGTAAGGTGGGCCTACAATTTGTCACACTACCGTGTACCATTTTAACTGTAGTTCAGGAACAAACGAACAACAGACGAGAGTTTTAGTATATAGATTTTTTGTCCGTTTTTACAATGTAGAAGACAATGGAAGCTAAAGCATTGAGATAAACGTATTGTGAAGTGTTGGACCATGTATAAATCACCAAAGAGGAGGTATTAGCGATCTTTGTCAAGGTGCAATTCTTGGACCTTGTGGGAAGCCAGCGAGGAAATTGCAGGAATCTTTGCAGAGATATTTGCATCATTTTTATCCACAGATGAAGTTCCATGTATTTAGGAAGGGTAGCGAGCCAGGCTGGTGAGCCTGACATCGGTGGTGGATAAGTTACCGGAGAGGATTCAGAGGGAGAGGATCTACCAGCATTTGGACAGATAGGGACTGATTTGTGATCGTCAGCTCAGCACTGTATGTGGGAACTCACACCTCGGTTATCGGTCGGGTTTTTTTGCGGAGGTCACGTGGAGGATTGATGAGGGCAGGGGAGGTGGATGATATCCACCTAGACATTGGCAAGGCCTTTGATAATGTCCCTTTTTGTTTGGTAAGGACTGAATTCACTGCCTCAGAGGCTAATTCTCTGAATGTATTCAAGAGAGAGAGCTAGATAGAGCTCTTAAGGATAGCGGAGTCAGGGGGTATGGGGAGAAGGCAGGAACGGGTTACTGATTGTGGATGATCAGCCATGATCACATTGAATGGTGGTGCTGGCTCGAAGGGCCGAAGGGCCTCCTCCTGCACCTATTGTCTATTGTCTATTGAAGCTGTAGCTCTCCGAGGTCTCAGGATGTGATATCGCACCGTCTATTGGGATTGCTAACTGCATCACACACCGTCCTGATTAACAGCAGTGGCATGACCACATGGTCACCAAGACAACATGGCTCACTGGTCATAATTGAGATGTGACTCTGACGAACCTCTACGTGATACACAGCATCAGTGATCAGAGTGACTGGAGACAGGAGCTCATGGGATCCACACACTTTAATCAACTGGAATCTCTGGTGATCATCGTGACTCATCCCAATCACCTACTCACCATGACCAGGTCCCACACATTCCTAACATGCCTCCAATCTTTACGGTACCGGGAAATGCACAGAGCCTGTGGCATTTGCATGTATTTTTCTAAACTCGGAGTTAATTATCAAGGGTCGCCTTTGCATAATATTTATAGAATGGATTCAAGGCACAATGAACAAAGTGACCATTTATTCCCTCAAGGAAGTGGTGAAACATTCCGACCCAGCACACTCTCTCTCCCCCACGGTTCACGGGCAGTCCCTTATGTCTGACGGCTGGTACGAACCTCACCTGTAATCAGAGCGATTTGTGTACAAAAGTACAAAAGCACTGATTATACCTTGTTCATTCCTCTGACTGTTACAAGCAGTTAGGTGACTGTTTAACCTAAATGAAGCCATTTAAATTCACCAAGGTGTGTTGCACAGCAACCCAAAAAACAAAGGTTTAGTGAAAGTAGCAACACGTTTAAGAAACATTTATTCACAAAATGCTGGAGTAACTCAGCAGGTCAGGCAGCACCTCGGGAGAGAAGGAATGGGTGATGTTTCGGGTCGAGACCCTTCTTCAGACTCATTTAGAAACATTTAGACAGGTTCATGGATAGGGGGATATGGGCCAAACGCAGGCTGGTGGGACGAGTGTAGATGGCGTTTGTTGGTCGGTGTGGTCAAGTTGGGCCGAAGGGCCAGTTTCCAAGCTGCAAGACTCTATAAGAGTTGTAAATCTGTGGAATTCTCTGCCTCAGAAGACAGTGGAGGACAATTCTCTGGATGCATTCAAGAGAGAGTTAGATAGAGCTCTTAAGGATAGCGGAGTCAGGGGGTAATGGGAGAGGGCAGGAACGGGGTACTGATTGAGAATGATCAGCCATGATCACATTGGATGGCGGTGCTGGCTCGAAGGGCCGAATGGCCTACTCCTGCACCTATTGTCTATTGTCTATTGTCTATTGAAAGGGGAGAGGGAACAGAAACAATTTCTAACAGTCAAAGCTGAGAGCAAAGTGGAGTGAGTGGAGGACGCATTGACTAAATGACCAGGTCGTCAATGGCCATCGCCAACCTGGGCTGCAAATGTATGTTGTCACAACAACAGCTTTACAAAACCTGCCGATTTCACCAAAGGTGAAAGAAAGTGTGAGTTTCCCTGACGTCTCTCCTCTGCCCTGGTAACGTCTATGTTGAACAAAGAATTGCAGCCGGAGCAACAGGTTGGAATGGGCTCAGGAGGTGCAGTTGAACGTGTTGCCTGAGAGTTGCAAGCGCCTGGCATTGTCACGCACGGCAGAGACTCATAACGGGCGCACGCCGCCGCCGTAGCCCGGCTGCAGGCCCGTCTCATCCGCCGCAAAACCAGGAACCTCCCCATGGAGTGGGGGCCTCGTCCGAGACTCGTCTTCTGCTCATCCCGAGGACCGGAAATTGGAGCAAAGGATGGAAAGATCGCCCGGCTCGGCCGCGAGACGTCTCAGCGCCCGGTGCGGCTCGGCCGCGGGGACTTCCATCCCCTTGCGGGGACTGTGCGGGTCGGTCGGGGACGAGCTGTCTGTCCGTGGGCGTGGGGAAGAGAGTGGAAGTTTTGTTGCCTCCATCACAGTGAGGGGGTGTTTGGAGTCATTGTGATGGACGTTTGTGTTGGGGTCGTGTGTCTTGTGTTCTTTTTTTTTCTTTTTTTTTTGTGTGACTGCTATGTAATTTCGTTCGGTACCTTGGTACCGAATGACAAATAAAGCTCTGTTGACTGTTGACTGTTGAAGAGAGTCAGCAACACGGCGGACGTTAGATAAAAGGCCAGTGAGAAGAACCGGAGATCTTACCCTCCCCGCCCTCGAGGTCGGCCGCAGGAGGTGCCCTGGGGCACGATGGCTGAAGGGTGGGCAGACCAGGAGACGGACGATCCGGGATCATGGTGATGGCCGCAACGGTCCTTCATGGACAACTGCAGCTGGGACTTGAAGATGTCACCAAACCCTGGTGGCTCTTGCACACGAACCCAGCGGGCTGTTGCTATGCATTCTGTACTTAATTTGGATTTGTACTTTTTTATGGCAATAATCCTATTAAATCTGTATGCAAAAAAAAGAATCTCGCTCTACCTCGGCACATGTGATAACAAAGAACCGTTGAACCATTGAAAGTAAACTCTGACTTGATTAAAAGCGACTTTAGCAATTTTACAATAAATAATAGGATGGTGTTACTAATAAGGTGCTGAAATGCTTTGGGATTGACGGAAGATATTCAGCGATCCTGTAGAAAATGGGAAATAAAGTAGCAGGGCCCTGGAGACGAGTGGGTCCCATGAGGCCTGAACAGCCCCCAGTGATGTAGAGCCCGTCAGCCACAGGGGTCTGTGCAGACAATCACTTGATGCGATCAGTGGAGGGGTTGGTGGAAGTCTCGTTGCCAATCTCCTTAAGTTACGAGAAGGCACTCACTGCCTTTGGCAGGCATGAAGGTGGATAACCCCCCAGCACTGGATGGAATTTATCCCAGGCTGCAACAGGAGGCAAAGGAAAAGATTGCTGGGACTGTGGCTGCAATTTTTAAATCTTCGATGGTAGACACAAAAAGCTGTCCTGTGTCAGCGGGACACGCAGCATCTCTGGAGGAAAGGAATAGGTGACGTTTCGGGTCGAGACCCTTCTTCAGACTGAGAGTCTGGGGGAAGGGAGACAAGAGATATATGGAGAGATAGAGAATAAACAAATGAAAGATATGCAAAGAAGTTACGATGGTCAATGAAACGGCCCATTGTTGGCTGTGGGGTAGGTGATAACGAGTTATACAGACAATGAAATTCAACAGGATGACAGTGAAACTAGTACGACGACTATAGTGGGGGGGGGGGGGGGGGGGATGGAGAGAGAGGGGATGCAAGGATTACTTGAAGTTTTCCAGTTCCCTGCAGCTCCGTTCTTGCTTCCCCTTCCCCTGGTCCTCACCTTTTACCCCTTCAGCTCTCGCATGCAACACATAATCCTCCGACATTTTCACCACCTCCAACGGGATCCCACCACTAGTCGCATCTTCCCATCTCCGCCCTCTTCCTTCCTCCTTCCTACATATTTTTTTTAATCTTCGCTGGACACAAGCAGGAATCCGAGGGGTAACCTTTTCACACAAAGGGTGGCGGGTGTATGGAACAAGCTGCCAGAGGAGGTAGTTGAGGCTGGGACTATCCCATAGATTAAGAAACAGTTAGACAGGTACATGGATAGGGCAGGTTTGGAGGGATATGGACCAAGCGCAGGCAAGTGATGACCGGAGGGACCTATTTCCACACTGCATCACTCTGACTCTTGGGTCTTAGTTCTTGGTTCTGGGTCCTCCAAAATATATTCCAAATTGAATTTAAACTGGAGGTGGCGGAGTATGGACTTAAGCAAGAAGGGCTTCTTGGAGAAGAAGAGCTGCCTTAAACTTAGTTGTGTAACTATCGTAGGGTGAAGACTATTCCATGCTTCAATTGTGTGATGGAACAATGAATTGTCCTACGCATCCTCTTGGTAGCTGGTATCTCACATTGAATCGAATGCCCTCGTCTGCTCCTGATAGGTTTGAGTTTGGAGGAGATTTGCTAATCTATGTCGAGCTGACTATTTAACATTTTGTTAAAAACAGGTCAAACGGTGGGCTTGACGTCTGTCTTGGAGCAGGTTCCACCCCAATGAATTTAGACGTTCAGTAACACTTGCTTCTCTCTCACAGGCATTTGTAACAGATCAAGCTGCCTGTCCTTGGACACGTTCGATGGAAGAAATGTTTCTATTTGTGTATGGGTCCCACGCTGCAACTGCGTGGTCCGAGTGAGGTCTAGCAAGGGTGAAGTATAACTTCTCCTTGATAGAAGTTGAACAATGACAAAAGTTGCGTCTCAGAAAACTTAGGACACCTGTTGCTTTCACCGTTGCACGATGCGTCTGGCCATTCCAACGTAGATCGTTCTGTAATTTGATGCCAAGATACTTGGTCTGTTTGGATTCTTCAAGGGTGGCACCAAGGGTGGCATCTGATGTTTTGCCTGGTTTCCTCTTCCTGGTGACACCCATGGTATCACATTTGGAAGGGTTGGACTGCATGCCCCATTGTTGTGACCACGCGACCATAGTATCGAGATCTTTTTGAATAGCATCTTTATCATCAGCTGACTAATTGGACGGTACAGCAAACAGTCATCAGCGAATAGTCATGACTCTGTGACAAGTGAGGGACCAGGTGACTTGAGGATGATAGCAAGTTCCAGGAATACAGCGGGTGAAAGTCTGGTAGCTCTAGACCTGTGAGCCTGGCATTATTCAGAGGGAAGGTGCAGGATAAAGTTCAGGGGGGAAAGAATTCATGATCATTTGGTTAGGCAGAGCCTAATCAGAGACTGATGACGTGGCTTTGGCAAGGGCAGTTTTTTCCTGACCATTTGATTACATTCTTAGAAGAGATAAGAAAGCTTATCAAAAAAGGCAGGGCAGTAAATGTGATATGCATGGATTTTAATAAAGCCTTTGACAAATTCCCACGGAGGAAACCAGTTCAAAACTTTAGGGCCCCGTGAGCAAACTAGATATGAAATTAGCTTAGCAAAAGGAGAGACAGAGGGTGATGGTAGAGGATTGTTTCGCCAACTGGATGTTTGTGACTAGTGCTATTCTACAAGGATCGCTGCTGGGACCTTTGCTATCTGTAATATACATAAATGTGTGGATGTGGGAGGCGTGATCAGAAAGTTTGCGGATGACATTAAGTATTGCAGAGCTGTTGATAGTGTAGGCAGTCGTCTTAGGATGCAGAGAGATCTCGATGTGGCGGTGAAATGGGCTGAAAAATGGCAGGCGAAGTTTAATCCAGTCAAATGTAAGGTGATTGGTTTTGGGAGCAGTTATGAAGCTAGCGCATGCTCCGTGAATGGTGGGGTGAGAGGGTGTATTGAGCAACAGTGGGACCTTGAAGTCCAAGTGCAACGATCCTCAAAGGTGTCTTCAGATCCGAAACGTCACCCATTCCTTCTCTCCAGAGTTGCTCCCCTGTCCCGCTGAGTTACTCCAGCATTTTGTGCCTACCGTTGATCCTCAAAGGTGGCCACACATGGAGACATATGAGAGATAGATAATAAATCAGCTCTCCATTCATGTATGCACAGAGGGCTAAGTGCTGGGAGATGGGATTAATACTGATGGGTACCCACTGGTCAGCATGAAGAAGTTGGGCCGAATGGCCTGTTTCCGTGCTGTATGATTCTATGACTCTCTTGTGAATCAGTTGCCCCCTCCTGTGAGTCTGCAGGTTGCGGTACAGAGTCCAGGGTTAGGGTTAGGGTGGGACGTAGTGTGTGTGTCATATGGGGAAGAAACAGGCCCTTCGGCCCACCATGCCATGCTGTCTATTGTGCTAATCATCACTAAGTACAGCGTAATACCTGAACCACTGCCATTGGGAGAGCTGCCCCCTGACCCACAGGGTTGGCCGGAGGACTGCCCACCCCCAGCTCTCTGAGTCCCTGGTGAAGACCCTGGGTCGAGGTGTCAGAGAGCCAGAGGCAGACTGAGTCACACCTCCGCGGCCAAATGTTCCGCAAGCTCTCAAAGCTGAGAGCAAACAGCTTCGTGTGGGTCTGACAAATACTCCAGCCTGAGTCACAATGGCTCTTTTGTCTGCAGTGGGATCAAGGTCCATTGTGTGAGCAGCGGGGCACACCTGACTCCCACCCCCCATGGACGTCTGATCACCAGCCCCAGGCACAATCCCTCACCAACAAGCCAACCCTTTGAGCTGGGCAAACACCAGCTGACCATCACAACCATGGGCACAAGGCCACAGAGAGCTTTCTATAAACTGAACTTCCTGGTCCACAGGGCTACACCTCCACGTGGCCACATCTGTAGTTCCTGGTCCATAAGTCCACATCTGCAGTTCACATATGGTTCACATGTGTGGCTCCTGTCCACGTGTTCCACATCTGTAGTTCTTAGTCCCCACTTGGTCCACATCTGTGGTTCCTAGTCCTCGTAACAGAGGTCCGGGCAGTGAGGGAACGAGTCAAGGACTGGGAGAACAAGCACTGACAACCAGTCACAGTGAGGAAATGACTCAGCACCAGACACAGGGACTGATGCAATGGAGCCTTATATTCGTCAATGAATATACCCAACAGGAATTTATAAACCAGCCACCGTAATCTCATGTTGGAATTCAAACCGTGATGCAATAACTGTTTCACCTCTTAAAGGGCAGTGTTCAGAACTGCACGGATGGTGATTACAACAGAGGAAGTAGTTGTGACTGGTACAATAACAACATTCAACAGCCACTTTGACAGATGCGTGGATAGGAATAGTTTAGAAGGATATGGGCCATACACAGGGAAATGGGACTAGTTCCCATCTACCTCATTGAAGACCTTTGGACTATCTTTTAATCAGACTTTAGCAGGCTTCAATGTTATATCTTGCACCAGACCAGTAAATAAAGATAATTACCGTTATTTTATTCTTTTAATGAATGCTTATTTATTTTTGTTATCCACTTTGCTGCTGTAATCCTGCAAATTTCCCCGTTGTGGGACGAATAAAGGGTCATTAATTAAATTAATTAATTAATTAAGAATGTTGTCCCCTTCATCCTTTGTGCACTGTGATTGTCTTCATGTACAGGTGCTCCTCAACTTACAATGGGGTTACGTTCTAATAAACCCATCGGAAACCAAAATTATCGCAATGCATTTAAATACACCTGATCACTTGGCCGGAAGCGAGCTGCGGGTCGCGGCCATTGCCCAGCGTTTGTGAGTCGAAATGTCGTACGTCGAAGCATCATTAGTTGGGGAGCACCTGTATAGTCTTATCTTTCATTGGAAAGCATGCAAACAAAAGTTTTTCACTGTACCTCAGTACACGTGACAATAATAAACTAAACAACACTAAACTAATCATGGACGAGTTGGGCCTGTTTCCATGCTGTAAGCCTCCATGACGCTCGGCTGCAGAGTTCAGGTTCCACTGATTCATGCTCGGCGTAACGCAGGTTATGGGAGGATGTACTTGGCAAGTGTTCATCCTCCTGTGGAAACCGTGAATGAAAAAACGTGCCGTTTAGTTTAGTATAGAGATACAGTGCGGAAACAGGCCCTTCGGCCCACCGAGTCCGTACTGACCAGCGATCCCCGCACATTAACATTATCCTACACACACTAGGGATAATTTATACATTCACCAAGCCAATTAACCTGTATATCTTTGGAGTGTGAGAGGAAACCGAAGATCTCGAAGAAAACCCACGTGGTCACGGGGAAAACGTACAAACTCCATACAGACAGCACCCGTAGTCCGGATTGAACCTGGGTCTCCGGCGCTGCAAGCGCTGTAAGGAAGCAAATCTACCGCTGCACCACCCTTGGCCGCTGTTCTCAGATCAGCACTCTGCATTCACACCAGCCAGGGCCACATTGAGCCAATTTCACAGACCATGAATTAATGGAAACATGGTTGGTACTGATGTACATCCAGTTCATAAATGGCAATTTGGTTCATAAATGTACAACTCAAGGATTACTGAATATGCAAGAGGCAGGAAATAAATATATATATGTGTGTGTGTGTGTGTGTGTGTGTGTGTGTGTGTGTGTGTGTGTGTGTGTGTGTGTGTGTGTGTGTGTAAATGTTAATGTGTGTGTCTACACACATACATATATATATATGTAGATCCATATATATACATGCACTAAATCACACACACACACACATATATATATATATATATACACACATATACATATATATACACAATATCTTTATAGTTCATTTTTCCCGTGAGAAAAAGATAATTGCCATCATTTGTTCCATCCATCTTATAATAGAGTCCAAAGTATTCATCAATGTCACACATAAAACATATATATTACAAAAAAAAACATATTTAATTCTATATATATCTATATACATGTGTGTTTATATGTAATTTTGTTGTTGTTTATTATGGTGTGTACAAAGTACTACGTTTACATATCTGTTGTGCAGCTGCTAGTTCGAATGTAATTGTTGTTTCGGCACAGATGCCCATAACACACTCTTGACTCTTGAAATGGACATTAGTGCTCACAGCTCAGCATGGACGTGGTGGGCTGAATGGCCAGCTTCCCTGATGTGTGACTCTAAAAACGATGATAACAAGACAGGTCGCCGTGTTGCGAGGTGCCGGGCTCAATGGAAATGTGACGCTGATCATGCAGATCTGTGTAAACATCCCCTCTCACTCTGACTCTGCTCTCTGCATTCGAGCCGTTCCAATTGCACCCACTCCAGTCCAGCTTACCAAGGCAGGGCAGGTACAACCTATTCAAATCCAACCTCTCCTCTCAGTGTTACGCTGAGTGTGCGCTCAGTTATTTGTACAGGGAATGGATCGATGTCAAGGCTTGATCAATTTGCATCCGTTGTACCGTGAAGGGAAATTGACAAGATTAAAGAGAAAGATCCAAGGGTGGAACTCGTGAGTTACTCTGGTGGAGGGCCAGTACGGACACAATGACCTGAATGGCCACACTCTAATGCATCCGGAAGTATCATTTCTTGCAGCACAACGTTCCAGGATTTCAATATTTCAGGGAGAGGGAGGGAAAGAAGGTGGAAGAATTGCTCTACAAATCAGGCAGAATCTTATAGATAGACACAAAATGCTGGAGTAACTCAGCGGCACAGGCAGCGTCTCTGGAGAGAAGGAGTGGGTGATGTTTTGGGTCGAGAAGAAGGGTCTCTCTGCATGTCCCGCTGAGTTACTCCAGCATTTTGTAGATTAAACCAGCATCTTACATAGGCAGAATCGTATGGCAGTTCCCAGAGAGTGGGTACTGGAAGGTATGTTCGCAGAGCAGTCGTAATTTGGTAAGTCCACATCTGACATGTGGGCGTTCAGTTGATCAAAGTTCAAGGCCAGTATGTTCCAGTAAGGAGGAGGGATAAAGGATGGCAAAGTAAGGGAACCTTGGATGACCAAAGACGTTTTAAGTTTGGTCAGAAAGGAAAAAGAATCGTGTGCAAGGTTTAAGAAGATTAAATCAGAAAGGGCCTTCGGGGAATACAAAGCAGAGAGGAAAGAGCTCAAGCACGCAATTAGAAGGGCCAAGAGGGACCACAAAATGTCATTGGTGAGTCAGATTAAAAAAATCCCAAGTCTTTTTATACCTACATTAAAAACAAGAGCGTAACCAGAGAGAAGGTAGGACCGCTCAAGGATAAAGGAGGGAATTTGTGCTTGTAGTCTGTGAGGTACCAAACAGGTACTCTGCACCTGCTTTCATAAAGGAGAAGGACATAGAGGACAGTGATTTATTCACAAAATGCTGGAGTAACTCAGCAGGTCAGGCAGCATCTCGGGAGAGAAGGAATGGGGGACGTTTCGGGTCGAGACCCTTCCTCAGACTGATGTCGGGGGTGGGACAAAGGAAGGATATAGGTGGAGACAGGAAGATAGAGGGAGATCTGGGAAGGAGGAGGGGAAGGGAGGGACAGAGGAGCTATCTGAAGTTGGAGAAGTCGACGTTCATACCACCGGGCCGCAAACTGCCCAGGCGAAATATGAGGTGCTGCTCCTCCAATTTCCGGCGGGCCTCACTATGGCACTGGAGGAGGCCCATGACAGAGAGGTCAGACTGGGAATGGGAGGGGGAGTTAAAGTGCTGGGCCACCGGGAGATCAGTTGCGTTAATGCGGACCGAGCGCAGGTGTTCAGCGCAGCGATCGCCGAGCCTGCACTTGGTTTCGCCGATATAAATAAGTTGACATCTAGAGCAGCGGATGCAATAGATGAGGTTGGAGGAGGTGCAGGTGAACCTCTGTCTCACCTGGAAAGACTGTTTGGGTCCTTTGATGGAGTTGAGGGGGGAGGTAAAGGGACAGGTGTTGCATCTCGTGCGGTTGCAAGGGAAAGTGCCCGGGGTTGGGGTGGTTTGGGTAGGAAGAGACGAGTGGACCAGGGAGTTGCGGAGGGAACGGTCTCTGCGGAACGCAGAGAGGGGAGGGGATGGGAAGATATGGCCAGTGGTGGGGTCCTGTTGTAGGTGACGGAAATGTTGGTGGATGATATGTTGGATCCGCTGGCTGGTGGGGTGGAAGGTGAGAACGAGGGGGATCCTGTCCTTGTTGCGAGTGGGGGAGGGGGAGCAAGAGCGGAGCTGCGGGATGTAGAAGAGACCCTAGTGAGAGCCTCATCTATAATGGAGATGGGGAAGCCCCGTGAGATTAGTGTTGAGTAGACTAATATGCAAGGTAGACACAAAATGCTGGAGTAACTCAGCGAGTCAGACAGCATCTCGGGAGGAAGGAATGGGTGATGTTTCGGGTCGAGACCCTTCTTTTTTTCCTATACTAATATGCAAGGGCAGTTTGAGAGTAAAAAAGAGGAGGTTTAGTTTAGTTTCTTTAGTTTAGAGATACAGCGCGGAAACAAGCCCTTCGGCCCACCGGGTCCGCGCCGACCAGCGATTCCCGTACATTAGCACTATCCTACACACACTAGGGGCAATTTTTTCATTTACCAAGCCAATTTACCTACATACCTGTACGTCTTTGGAATGTGGGAGGAAACCGAGGTTCTCAGAGAAAACGCACGCGGGTCACAGGGAGAACGTACAAACTCCGTACAGACAAACATCCGTAGTCGGTCTCCGGCGCTGCAAGCACTGCAAGGCAGCAACTCTACCGCTGTGCCACCTTGCTGCAGGAGGTGGTGGGGTTTGTGAATAGCATTACAGTGAATAAATCACCAGGGTCTAAATAATCTATCCAAGTTATTGAGAGAGGCAAGAGAGGAGATTGTAGAAGTCTTGGTGAAGATCCATGCATTTTCTCTAGCCACAGTGGAGGTCCCTGAGCTAATGTTTAAGGGAAATAGAGAGAAACCTGGGAATTATAGGCCAGTGGGCATCACGTCAGTAGAAGGGCAATGATTAGAGAGGATTCTTCAAGATAGAATTTACTCACATTTGGAAAAGAATGGGTTAATTATGGACCAGTCAGCATGGCTTGTACATGGCAGATCATGCCTTACAACTTGAGGCTTTTGAGAGGACGGTGAATGTGATCAATGAGGGTAGGGTACATGTTGTGTACATGATTTTAGCAAGGCATTTGATAAAGTCCCTTATGGTAAACTGATCCAGAAGATTAAGATGCATGATATTGACAGTGATTTGGTTGTGTGGATTCATAACTGGCTTACTGATAGAAGACAGAGGTTTGTGGTGGAAGGGCAATATTCAGGCTGGAAGTCAATGGCCAATGGAGTTCCTCAGGGATCTGTGCTGGGACCTCTGCTGCCAGTGATTATATTTGTGATTTGGGTGTAAATGTAAATGTATAATATATTTATATACATATATATATACAAACTTTGAGGATGGCTGTCAAAATATATAGTGGGATATAGATGAGCTTCAGAAATGGGCAGAGAAATGGCAGATGGAGTTTAATCCGAGCAAGTGTGAGGTGTTGCACTTTGGGAGGTTGAATGTAAGGGGTAAACATCCAGTTAATGGCAAGACCCTTAACAACAGAGGTACCTTGGGGTCCAAGTCCATAACTCCCTGAAAGTGTCAACATAAGCAGACAAAGTGGTAAAGAAGTCACATGAAATGCTTGCCTTCATTTGTTGAGGCATTGAGTACAAGAGTCAGGCAGTTATGATGCTGTGTGGTTAGGCCGTATTTGGAGTATTCCTTGCAGTTCTGGCCGCCCTGGTACAAAAATGATGTGGAGACTTTGAGAAAAGTGCAGAGGAGGTTTACGAGATTAGCTCAAGGAGAGGTTGGACAGACTTGGATTGTTTCTCAGGAATGCCCGAGTTTGAAGGGAGACCTGATAGGAGTATATATAATTATGAGAGCCAAAGAAATGGTAGACAGGCAAAACCTTTTACCAAGGATGGGAATATCAAATACTAGAGGGCATAGCTTCGAGGTGAGAGGGGCAAAGATTAATGGAGCAAATGGTGCGGAGCAAATTAATCTTACATAGAGGGTGGTGGGTGCTGCCAGAAGTGATGGTGGAGGCAGATACGATAGTGGCATTTAAGAGGATTTTGAATAACCACAAGGATGTGCAGGGAATGGATTATGTGCAGGCAGATAAAAGTTGGTCTTGGCATCATGTTCGGCACAAACATTGTCAGCTGTAGGGCCTGTTCCCGTGCTGTAATGTTCTATGTTTCAAAACACAGAGTGCTGGAGGAATTCAGTGAGTCAGGCAGCATCTAGGGATGGATTGGACAGACAATGTTTCTGACCGGGACCCTTCATCAGGCTGATCATTTCTGTGTGACTGGTACTTAGCATCAAGAACAACTATACCTGTTGTTAATGTATGCAGAAGCATGCCTGAATCAGAGAATCCCTGTGTCCATTATTGTCTGCAATGTGAAGATAGACACAAAAAGCTGGAGTAACTCAGAGGGCCAGGCAGCATCTCTGGAGAAAAATAATAGGTGACGTTTCGGGTCGAGACCTTTCTTCAGACTGAGAGTCAGGGGAAAGGGAAACAATACATTGTACATTTATACATTTCCACTGATGTTCACCTTCTACACTTTGGTCAAATCTCTGGAGAAGCAGCAGAAGTGTACTTTTGAAAGGTCGGTCAAATGTCCATTTTTACATTAGTCCTACCCTAACCTATTTCATTCTGCCAACGGTGTCAGCAACTCCCTCTTCCCAGTCTCATCACTCCCCTACACCAGGGGCAACGGACAGAACCCAATTAACCAAGCAGCACTTTTGTGGGTTGTGGGAGGAAACCGGAGCACCCGGTGGAAATCCATGCGGTCACGAAGAGAACACGCAAACTCCACAAGGGCAGCAGCAGAGGCCAGGAATGAACCCGGTTCATTGGAGCTGCCAGTGAGCCACACAACTAGCTGTGTCACAGAGCCATTAACAAGCAGCTCTGAAGAGTTTGACAGGCCGTAGTAACAGAGTCGGCACACTGCCCACCTCAATTACAATCAGCACACTTGCTGCAATCCTCCCACATAGGCCTTGGATGAAGTGGGAGGTTTCTCCATTCACCGCGTCCTTTGCCCTTGCACCATGGGGGCTTGATTCAGATTTGGATTCAGCTTCGTTCATTGTCATTCACACCAGCATGTAATGAAATTCCTTATTCGCATGAAGCTCACAGAGTGAACTGCATGCATGGTAATGGCAGATACAACAATAAACACAATTGTTTTTCGAGCACAGAAATTTTTCTGCACCCTCTCAGATTAATAGCACACTCCCTATATATATATGTGTGTGTGTGTGTGTGGGTGTGTGTGTGTGTGTGTGTGTATACATATATAAACACACACACACACATATATATATATATATATATAGCATAATAGTATATAGTATAATACGTGTGTATGTGTGTGTGTATTACACACACACATACGCACACTAGAAATGCACACAGCCACACCTTGTACAGCTGTAACATGCTCTCCCACCTCCTGTATTCAATGCCCTATCTGGTGAAGGCAAGTGTGCCAAACACCTTCTTCACCACCTTGTCCACCGGAGTCATCACATGGAACTGCTTCTGTGCTGCATCTCTCTAGGATTCTAACGTGTAAATATTATCTGTTATCTCTCTGCCTATACAGCCTGACCCACTGACGATTTGCAGAATTTTCTTCTTTTACATTCATAATAAGCTTCGGGGAGCAGGAAGATAACTGGCCAAGCCTGATCGTTTCCACGCTGGCGTTGGTCTTCTGCGTATTTAACCGGTGCTGGTTTGGAATCTACCTTCTCCCAGCCTCGACTTCTCTTCAGCAAAAAGAGGGGTAAACCAGAAAAATGCCCAGGTTTATTTTGTAAAATTGGAAATAAACAGATTCCTCCATTGTCTGTACCGGCAGATCATAAAACTGTGCAGATCACACCGTGCTTGACAAGACTGCTGGGACCTTTTGAGGCAGGGGGAGAACCAGGGACAAAGTCCCACATGAGGGACTTAGAGCACACTAGACCAAGTAGATCCGTTGGGCCCAAACCTCTCCTGCATTGGTGCAGCACCCTCGCCTACCCCCTACCCCCTCCCTCCCCTCCTCCTCCCCCTCCCCCTCCCCCTCCCCCTCCCCCTCCCCTCCTCACCTCCCCTTCCCCCTCAACCCTCCTTATCCCCCCTCCTCCCCCCTCCCTCCCTCCCCCCCACCTTCCTCCGCCTCTCTCCCTCAGGCAGCCCCCAACTGCACATGCGCTGGTTTTTAAAACCTTTAAAATGTGAATAACGTAAAAAATATAACACCAATTTCAATAAAACTACCATTTTTACCATTAAAGTAACGACGGTGAGTAAGGTGGGCCTAAAATTGTCGCGCTATCGTGTACCGTTTTGGCTGAAGTTCAGTCACAAACAAGATAACAAACGAGAGTTTTAGTATATAGATGGGGTAGAGGGGGAAGGTGCCTCTATGGAGAGAGGCCTGACTGGCAATCAAGAAACAGAGACAGAGACAAGTCCAAGGCAGTGACTTGTGGGCACTGTTATATCTAAACTTCAAGAGTAAAAGAGTGTTTTATTGTCATTGATATACACAAAGTGCTGGAGTAACTCAGCCGGAATAGGCAACATCTCGGGAGAGTTGGAATGGGTGACTTTTTGGGTCGAGACCCTTCTTGTCATACGTCCCGAAACGGAACAATGAAATGGTTTCTTGCAACAGCACACCAGATATGTACCTTTACCTGTACACTGTGGATGGTTTGATGTAGATTTTACGAATACAGCGCGGAAACAGGCCCTTTGGCCCACCGAGTCCGCGCTGACCAGTGATCACCCCTGTATGCTGATGCTATCCTTCACACTAAAGACAATATTTTAACGATGACAATTAACCTACAAACCTGCACATTTTGGAGTGTGGGAGGCAACCGGAACACTCCGTGAAAACCCACGCGGTCTCTGGCGCTGTCAGGCAGCAGCTCCTGCTGTTCCATTGTACTGCCCAAATTGTATTCATGCATAATGTTCATATTTGAAAGGAGCGGAATTAAGCCCTTCGGCCCATCAAGTCTACTCCGCCATTCAACCATGGCTGATCTATCTCTCCCTCTAAACCCCATTCTCCTGCCTTCTCCCCATTGCCCCCGACACCCGTACTAATCAACAATCTATCCAGCTCTGCCGTACAAATATCTATTGATGGAATATTTTCTTTGACTGGATAGCACGCAAACTAAAGGTTTTCACTGTACATTGGTGCACATGACAATAATAACCAAAACTAAATTCAAGATTCAAGATTCAAGATTCAAGATAGCTTTATTTGTCATCCACAAATTCAGTCACCCACAGTCCAACAATAAAAGCATTAAATTAGGCAGATTACACAATAAAGCATTAAAATAGGCAAATTACACAACCCCAAAAACACACAAAAAAAGAAACATCCATCACAGTGAGTCTCCTCCAGTCCTCTCCTCACTGTGATGGAAGGCCACAATGTCTTTTCCCTTCCCCTGCCGTCTTCTCCCTCGATTACACTGCCGACGAGATCAATTGGGTCAGCATATCATTAATGATTTGCATGAGTGAATGGAATGAAATCTCTCCAGGTGTGTTGATGACACAAAGCCGGTGTTTGAGGTGTGAGGTGGATGCAGGCAGTCTCCCTGGTGATGGGACAGGCTGGGGGGGATGGTAGGCACAGAACAATGTGGGTAAACGTGGTTATCAGCCCCATCGTCAAAACAGGAAGACAGATTATGATCTGAGCGGTGAGAGATTAGAAAAGGGGGAGGTGCAGCAAGACCTGGGTGTCCTTGTGCACCAGTCAGTGGCAGCAAGGATCTAGCCACAGAAAGCAAATCGAATGCTGGCCTTCGTAGTGGTCAGGAAGGAATGATCCTTCCTGACCATTTGATTACATTCGTTGAAGAGATAAGAAAGCCTTTCAAAAGAGGCCGGGCAGTAAATGTGCTATGCATGGATTTTAATAAAGCCTTGGACAAATTCCCACGGAGGAGACTAGTTCAAAACTTTAGGGTCCATGAGCAAATTAGAAACATAGAAAATAGGTGCAGGAGTAGGCCATTCGGCCCTTCGAGCCTGCACCGCCATTCAATATGATCATGGCTGATCATCCAACTCAGTATCCCGTACCTGCCTTCTCTCCATACCCCCTGATCTCTTTAGCCACAAGGGCCACATCTAACTCCCTCTTAAATAAAGCCAATGAACTGGCCTCAACTACCTTCTGTGGCAGAGAATTCCACAGATTCACCACTCTGTGTGAAAAAAAACTTTCTCATCTCGGTCCTAAAAGACTTCCCCCTTATCCTTAAACTGTGACCCCCCTTGTTCTGGACTTCCCCAACATCGGGAACAATCTTCCTGCATCTAGCCTGTCCAACCCCTTAAGAATTTTGTAAGTTAAGGGGTTAGATACAAAATTAGATACAAAATTAGCTTAGCAATAGGAGAGAGAGGGGGTGATGGTAGAGGATTGTTTCTGCAACTGCATGTTTGTGACTAGTGCTATTCCACAAGGATCGCTGCTGGGACCCTTGCTAATATGGATGTGGCAGGCATGATCAAAATGTTTGCGGATGACACTAAGTCTTGCAGAGCTGTTGATAGTGTAGACAGTCATCTTAGGGTGCAGAGAGATCTCGAAGTGTCGGCGAAATGGGCTGGAAAATGGAAGGCGAAGTTTAATCCAGACAAATGTAAGGTGATTTGTTTTGGGAGTAGTAATGATGCTCAAACATACTCCATGAATGGTGGGTGAGAGGGTATATTGAGGAACAGTGGGACCTTGAAGTCCAAGTCCAACGATCCTCAAAGGTGGCCACACATGTAGACATACGCTGGCTAGATACAACATGAGTGCTGGAATCATGTAGTAGGCACAGATGGCCAAGTGCTGGGAGATGGGATCAATATTGAAAGGTACCCACTGGTCAGCATGAAGTGGTTTTGCCGAATGGCCAGTTTCTGTGCTGTATGATTCTATGACTCTCTTGTGGGTCAGTTGCTCCGTCCTGCGAGTCTGCAGGTTGCGGTACAGAGTCCAGGGTTAGGGTTAGGGTGGGACATAGAGTGTGTGTCATACGGGAGCGAAACAGGCCCTTCGGCCCACCATGCCCATGCTGTCTATTGTGCTGATCATCACTAAGTACAGCGTAATACCTGAACCACTGCCATTGGGAGAGCTGCCCCCTGACCCACAGGGTCGGCCGGAAGACTGCCCACCCCCAGCTCTCTGAGTCCTTGGTGAAGATCCTAGGTCGAGGTGCCAGAGAGCCAGGGGCAGACTGAGTCACACCACCGCGGCCATGTGTTCCTGAGGTTCTCAAAGCTGAGACATCTTGGCTGGACACAAGTAGGAATCTGAGGGGTAACCTTTTCACATAAGGGTGGTGGGTGTATGGAACAAGCTGCTAGAGGAGGTAGTTGAGGCTGGGACTATCCCATCGTTTAACAGTTAGACAGGTACATGGATAGGACAGGTTTGGAGGGATATGGACCAAGCGCAGGCAGGTAAGACTAGTGTAGCTGGGACATGTTGGCCGGTGTGGGCAAGTTGGGCTGAAGGGCCTGTTTCCACACTGTTTCACTCTATGACTCCAGAAGATCATTGTTAACTAGGGGAAGGTGACAACGAGGCATAGGTTTAAGGGGAAATGTTTTTAAAGTACCCGAGGGGTAATATTTTCACACAGAATGCAGTGCATAGATGGTCCACATCGTTCATGTGACCAGACTAGACGAGAGCAGTTCAAGGAAGGTGCAGATCCCTGAGGGTCTCTGTGGGTCTGTGATCTCAGTGGGTGAAGCAGGCACCAGTCCATCCTCTCCACACCACCAACAGCTTCCAGTCAACCCCACCTCGTGGCAGCAGGGACAAGAAGCCATGGATGGTCACAGTTTCGCCCGAGGCTGCAGGGTGTCCCGGAATTCACCAGCGAAGTAATATTGTTTTAGCCAACGAAAGACTTTGGCTGCCAGGTGTCAGAGTCAAACCCAGAAAGCGCTGTAAACACTCAGCGGGTCAGGCAGAGAGAAACAGTTTACACTTTGGATCCGCGCCCCTTTGGCAGCATCATTAGGGGTCGTGCGGTTACCGTTGCGTGGGACCCGAGGTCTCTCCAACACTCTCAACGTGCCCTGCCATTTTCAATGATCAATGCATCATACCCCGATCTCTCTGTTCCTGTCCGTCTTTTAGAACTGCCTCCTCTAATTCAGGTCAAGGTGCAGCTGTCGTATTACCAACAACCTAACAACGTCATTCTTACGTGTAGCTTAACAGGACCATAAATGGAATAATGTGCAGAAGTGATACAATCACAACAGTGATACTATTACATCGGATCTTATCAAAACATATTAGATTATTAAGGGGTTGGACAAGTTAGAGGCAGGAAACATGTTCCCAATGTTGGGGGAGTCCAGAACCAGGGGCCACAGTTTAAGAATAAGGGGGAGGCCATTTAGAACGGAGGTGAGGAAAAACTTTTTTGTAAATCTGTGGAATTCACTGCCTCAGAAGGCAGTGGAGGCCAATCCTCTGAATGCATTCAAGAGAGAGCTAGATAGAGCTCTTAAGGATAGCGGAGTCAGGGGGTATGGGGAGAAGGCAGGAACGGGGTACTGATTGAGAATGATCAGCCATGATCACATTGAATGGCGGTGCTGGCTCGAAGGGCCGAATGGCCTCCTCCTGCACCTATTGTCTATTGTCTATTGTAATACTAGGTAATCATAGTATCCAAAATCAAAGTCCACTGTGAAACCAAAGGCACAGACCATAGAATTTCACAATGTTATTATTGCTGCTGTTGTGACACGACATTTTTTTCCGTTTATTGATTGTTACCTGCCCTATATCAGTTCACCAAGTGTGCCAACCTAAACCCCTCGCAGTTTGTCACACATCCTTCCTCTTGGATTGCTCATCACTCCCAATGTGGTTCACTGTTCAATGCTGCACAGAAGAGTGAAATCTCGCGGATTGTTGTTACGGTGTCAAAGGCGATATACAAATGCAAAAGTTCTGCCGGCACTGAATCCACTTCCTGTTTTTGAAAAGGCAGGAATGGTTTACAATCTTTAGTGGCGACTCACCGTGTGACAGAGAGGGAGGGAGGGTTGCCGAGGCAGTGATTATTTTAATTATCTTCAACCATCACAAACACCCACGTGGCCGAGTGTGGGGTGAATGTCCTTCATGTGACGCTGCAAAAATCCAGAGTTTATCTGGGGAAGTATTCTCAACACATTCTCCACACAACCGTGCAGATACATTCCCCTGTAGTTTCCCCAAGTCTTCCTTTGTTAAGTTGGAGGAAAGCAAAGGCTTTAAATACACAATTACCTTTGGAAATGGATGGCCACTTGCCCTGCCCTGCCCGGCTCCCACCTCGACCCAGACCCCAGACCCAGCCCCCAGCCACAGACCCAGCCCCCAGCCACAGACCCAGCCCCAGCCCCAGACCCCAGCCCCCAGCCACAGACCCAGCCCCAGCCCCCAGCCCCCAGCCACAGACCCAGCCCCCAGACCCAGCCCCCAGCCACAGACCCAGCCCCAGCCCCCAGCCACAGACCCAGCCCCCAGACCCAGCCCCCAGCCACAGACCCAGCCCCAGCCCCAGACCCCAGCCCCCAGCCACAGACCCAGCCCCCAGCCCCCAGCCACAGACCCAGCCCCAGCCCCCAGACCCAGCCACAGACCCAGCCCCCAGCCCCCAGACCCAGCCACAGACCCCAGCCACAGACCCCAGACCCCAGCCACAGCCCCCAGACCCAGCCCCAGACCCAGCCCCCAGACCCAGCCACAGACCCAGACCCCAGCCACAGACCCAGCCCCAGACCCCAGTCCCAGCCACAGCCACAGACCCAGACCCCAGACCCCAGCCACAGACCCAGCCCCCAGTCCCAGCCCCCAGACCCAGCCACAGACCCCAGTCCCAGCCCCCAGACCCAGCCCCAGACCCCAGTCCCAAGACCCAGCCCCAGACCCCAGTCCCAGCCCCCAGCCCCAGCCCCCAGACCCAGACACAGACCCAGCCACAGACACAGCCCCCCGCCCCAGACACAGCCCCCAGCCACAGACCCCAGCCCCAGACCCAGCCACAGACCCCAGCCCCCAGACCCCAGCCCCAGACCCCAGTCCCAGCCCCAGCCACAGCCCCCAGCCACAGCCCCCAGCCACAGACCCAGCCCCAAGCCCCAGACCCAGCCCCTAGCCCCAGACACAGACCCAGCCACAGACACAGCCCCCAGCCACAGACCCCAGCCCCAGACCCAGCCACAGACCCCAGCCCCCAGACCCCAGCCCCAGACCCCAGTCCCAGCCCCAGCCACAGCCCCCAGCCACAGACCCCAGCCACAGACCCCAGCCACAGACCCAGCCCCAAGCCCCAGACACAGACCCAGCCCCTAGCCCCAGACACAGACCCAGCCACAGACACAGCCCCCAGTCCCAGACCCAGCCCCCAGCCACAGACCCCAGCCCCCAGCCCCCAGCCCCAGCCCCCAGACCCACCGTTGTGTAACCTCGGCCACTGTGGCTGTAAATCCAGAGCCCCATTTGTCCGGAGAATGAATGTCTCTCATTTCTTAAGGAATGGCACCAAAGCTGGGAAAGGGGTCAGGCAGAACAAATACAACTGGACACCCTGAATGACCCACTCCACTCCCCATTCCAGACCCACCCCACTCCCCACTCCAGACCCACCCCACGACCCACTCCACGACCCACTCCAGACCCACTCCACGACCCGTCCTTTCACCACTCCCCCCAACAAACTAACTCCCACCATCCCAACTCTCCCACATCTCCCCCAAGCCCCTCACTGTCTGTCACCCACCCTCTCCAAACCCCGGGCTCCGCCGGCCTTGACCCTCCCCTCTGACGGTGCCGGTCCCGGGCGGGGCGGGGCGGTGGGAGGGAGGGAGGGGCGGCTGTGTATAAATGGCTGGGGCGTGTGTGAGTGAGTTTTCAGTGAGACAGGTGGACACCGGCAAGTGAGAGGAGCGGCTGAGAGAGTGAGAGGACACAGAGTGGGAGAGGGAGAGGACACAGAGTGGGAGAGGACACAGAGAGGACACAGAGTGGGAGAGGGAGAGGACACAGAGTGGGAGAGGGAGAGGACACAGGGAGAGGACACAGAGTGACAAGTGGGGAGGCGATGGCGAGCTGGCGGCCGCTGCTGACGGCTACAGTGTGTTTGCTCTGCCTGCTCCAGGTGAGTGCAGAGCCTCGTCTAGTCCCGTCCCGCAGCGCGGACTGTCTCTGTCCCTGTCCCTGTCCCTGTCCCTGTCTCTGTCTCTGTCTCTGTCGCCGCTCCCCTCGGGGTTTAATGGTTTCTGATTTTCTCCTGCAGGCGACTGTCACCCGGGCTCAAACCTGCGGCCAGGGAGAGGACGACAGGTGAGACCTCCCCACCCACCCCACCCCACCCCTCTCCCCCCACCCACCCCCTCATCCCCCCACCCACCCCCTCATCCCCCCACCCACCCCCTCATCCACCCACCCTCCCCTCTCTCCCCCACCCCCCCTCCCTCTCACCCCCCACCCCCCCCCTCCCTCTCTCCCCCCACCCCCCCCTCCCTCTCTCCCCCCACCCCCCCCTCCCTCTCTCCCCCCCACCCCCCCCTCCCTCTCTCCCCCCACCCCCCCCCTCCCTCTCTCCCCCCACCCCCCCCCTCCCTCTCTCCCCCCCACCCCCCCCTCCCACTCTCCCCCCCACCCCCCCCCTCCCACACTCCCCCCACCCCCCCCCCCTCACTCCCCCCACCCCCCCCTCCCTCTCTCCCCCCACCCCCCCTCCCTCTCTCCCCCCACCCCCCCTCCCCTCTCACCCCCCACCCCCCCTCCCTCTCTCCCCCACCCCCCCTCCCCTCTCCCCCCACCCTCTCTCCCCCCCTCCCCCCACCCTCTCTCCCCCCACCCCCCACCCTCTCTCCCCCCACCCCCCTCCCTCTCTCCCCCCACCCCCCTCCCTCTCTCCCCCCACCCCCCCTCCCTCTCTCCCCCCACCCCCCCCTCCCTCTCTCCCCCCACCCCCCCCTCCCTCTCTCCCCCCACCCCCCCTCCCTCTCTCCCCCACCCCCACTCCACCCCTCTCCCCCCCCACCCCACCCCTCTCCCCCCACCCCTCTCCCCCCACCCCTCTCCCCCCACCCACTCCAACCCCACCCCCCCTCTCACCCCCCTCCCCCCACCTCCCTCTCCCCCCACCTCCCTCTCCCCCCTCCCCCCACCTCCCTCTCTCCCCCCTCCCCCCACCTCCCTCTCTCCCCCCCTCCCCCCCACCTCCCTCTCTCCCCACCTCCCTCTCTCCCCCCTCCCCCCACCACCCTCTCTGCCCCCACCTCCCTCTCTGCCCCCACCTCCCTCTCTCCCCCCCACCTCCCTCTCTCCCCCCACCTCCCTCTCTCCCCCCACCTCCCTCTCTCCCCCCACCTCCCTCTCTCCCCCCACCTCCCTCTCTCCCCCCACCTCCCTCTCTCCCCCCACCTCCCTCTCTCCCCCCACCTCCCTCTCTCCCCCCACCTCCCTCTCTCCCCCCACCTCCCTCTCTCCCCCCACCTCCCTCTCTCCCCCCACCTCCCTCTCTCCCCCCACCTCCCTCTCTCCCCCCACCTCCCTCTCTCCCCCCACCTCCCTCTCTCCCCCCACCTCCCTCTCTCCCCCCACCTCCCTCTCTCCCCCCACCTCCCTCTCTCCCCCCACCTCCCTCTCTCCCCCCACCTCCCTCTCTCCCCCCCACCTCCCTCTCTCCCCCCCACCTCCCTCTCTCCCCCCCACCTCCCTCTCTCCCCCCCCTCCCTCTCTCCCCCCCACCTCCCTCTCTCCCCCCACCTCCCTCTCTCCCCCCCACCTCCCTCTCTCCCCCCCACCTCCCTCTCTCCCCCCCACCTCCCTCTCTCCCCCCCACCTCCCTCTCTCCCCCCCACCTCCCTCTCTCCCCCCCACCTCCCTCTCTCCCCCCCACCTCCCTCTCTCCCCCCCACCTCCCTCTCTCCCCCCCACCTCCCTCTCTCCCCCCCACCTCCCTCTCTCCCCCCCCACCTCCCTCTCTCCCCCCCCACCTCCCTCTCTCCCCCCCCACCTCCCTCTCTCCCCCCCCCACCTCCCTCTCTCCCCCCCCCCACCTCCCTCTCTCCCCCCCCCACCTCCCTCTCTCCCCCCCCCCACCTCCCTCTCTCCCCCCCCCCACCTCCCTCTCTCCCCCCCCCACCTCCCTCTCTCCCCCCCACCTCCCTCTCTCCCCCCCCACCTCCCTCTCTCCCCCCCACCTCCCTCTCTCCCCCCCACCTCCCTCTCTCCCCCCCACCTCCCTCTCTCCCCCCCACCTCCCTCTCTCCCCCCCACCTCCCTCTCTCCCCCCCACCTCCCTCTCTCCCCCCACCTCCCTCTCTCCCCCCCCCACCTCCCTCTCTCCCCCCCCACCTCCCTCTCTCCCCCCACCTCCCTCTCTCCCCCCCACCTCCCTCTCTCCCCCCCACCTCCCTCTCTCCCCCCCACCTCCCTCTCTCCCCCCCACCTCCCTCTCTCCCCCCCACCTCCCTCTCTCCCCCCCCACCTCCCTCTCTCCCCCCCACCTCCCTCTCTCCCCCACCTCCCCCCCTCTCTTCCCCCCCCCCCCCCCTCTGCCCAGGCATCTGTCTGCGGCAGCTCGCTTTGCACAAGTTGGTTCTGGGGTATCCAACTCTGCAATTGACTTCAGAGTTTCTGACTAAAGTACTGAGAATCTGGAAAGCGATGAACAAGTTCAGTTTAATTTAGTTTATCATTGACACGTGCACCGAGGTGAGTAAAAAGCTCTTGTGTTCTATCCAGTCAGCAGAAACTAAATGTTAAATAAAAGCATAAAATGTTGGGAGCCCTCAGGGTTCAAATTTCAAATGATGATGAAACAGAAACATAAATATGTGCAGGAGTAGGCCATTCGGCCCTTCGAGCCAGCACCGCCATTCAATATGATCATGGTTGATCATCCAGAATCGGTACCCTGTTCCTGCTTTCTCCCCATGTCCCTTGATTCTGTTAGCTCTAAGAGCTATATCTAACTCTCTCTTAAATACAATGAGAATGATTGTGATTGTTATCTTTGTCCACAGCTGTCGATCACACTGGACCCACCTGTGGTACGTCTGGTGAGCGTCATTTTCTCTCTACATTCTGGTTACTCTGCTGCTGATATTTCTGTTTTGGGTTGAAGTTCATTATTGTCACGTGTACGGAGTTACAGTGAAAAGCTTTTGTTTGCTTGCATGGTGTAATACTACACATAAATCAGGCCAAGTGCAATAAGTAGAGTGAAGAGAAAGATACCTCTATGTGGAAGAAAGAACTGCAGGTGCTGGTTTAAATCAAAGGTAAACACAAAGTGCTGGAGTAACTCAGCGGGACAGGCAACATCTCTGGAGAGAAGGAATGGGTGACGTTTCGGGTCGAGACCCTTCTTCAGTCTGAATGCTGCCTGTCTGC